>NC_052149.1:90074980-90316938 GCF_902713615.1 Scyliorhinus canicula
TAAAAGTTTATCATAAATTAAAAAACAATAGCTATTGGCTGGCTTTCTCTCTCTCAATAAATTGTTTTGTTCTGCAACAGAGATACATCTGGTGTTTGATTTCCACACATGCAAGATAGGCACTCATTGGAAGGAAGACTTTTATATTGCTTTGGGAAAATCGCTAACAAAACTTTTTTTTAAATGGAAATGCCACACTGCTGTAGAAGGTGTTCTTCTGAAGGGCTGGAATTGGATATGTTATTATACATGAGTTAGAATACAGCAACCTTTAATTAAGTGTGGTGCATTTGGCCGAGAGGTGATTTTGGGTTAGTGTAAGAACTATTACCATTATAGTTCAACCTGGAAATGGTCGACAGTGACATGTGCCCCAAAACGACAAATGTTCCATCCCAAAAAAAAGTTACTCAATTAAAGTAGTAACATTGGCTAATATTAACAGCCAGAACTTTTTCTTTTCTTTTAAATATAATTTTTATTGGAATTTTTTACAGAAAATATAAAACATAACGACAAACAATGAAATGCAACAAAATAACTCATAATAACGGTATCACCCCCAGACCGTATTGACGCATGTATCCCATCCCCCACCCCCCCCAACCCCAATGAACAGAAGAACTTAAAAATAAATTTAAATTGAATAAACAAACATAGTCATCGTCCGCCCCCCCCCACCTTTTCCCTCCCCCACCTTTTCCCTCCCCTTCCCCCCCACCTTTTCCCTCCCCCTTCCCCCCCACCTTTTCCCTCCCCCTTCCCCCCCACCTTTTCCCTCCCCCTTCCCCCCCACCTTTTCCCTCCCCCTTCCCCCCCACCTTTTCCCTCCCCCTTCCCCCCCACCTTTTCCCTCCCCCTTCCCCCCCACCTTTTCCCTCCCCCTTCCCCCCCACCTTTTCCCTCCCCCTTCCCCCCCCACCTTTTCCCTCCCCCCTCCCCCCCCACCTTTTCCCTCCCCCTTCCCCCCCCACCTTTTCCCTCCCCCTTCCCCCCCACCTTTTCCCTCCCCCTTCCCCCCCACCTTTTCCCTCCCCCCCCCCCCCCCCCCCCGGGGTTGCTGCTGCTATTGCACAGCCAGAACTTTTTTAACGGGAGGGGGTAGACACCCTAGCCTTTGCCTCACTGATTGCCTGCCGGAGACTCCCAGGTTGCAGACTGACTGTCCAGCCTGGGGGAATTTGTCAAATTGGAGAAAATAAAATCTGCCATCAGAAGAAGGCTTCCACAATACATGGAGGCAATTCACCAGCCTCTTCGAGGACATGTTTGTGGCCATCAACTAACTACGGTGGGGGGATGGAAAGAGAGAGAGAGAGAGAGAGAGAGAGGTTTGGAGGGAGGGAGAGAGAGAGAGAGAGAGTAGAGGAGGCAACACCCAAAGTACTGGGGAAACAAGTACAGCGGGATTAAAAGGTGCTGAGGCAGTGGAAGAAACCCATTATGCTGCCATGGCAACTAATAGGCTACACCTTTGTTGCCTCGATCACACTCCTAGTATGTTTTAATACAAGGGGGTTGCATGTATATAGTTAATGATATAGTTGTTGTAATTGATCATTTGGACTTTACTGTTAATATGCCTTGTGTTCTTATATTTTCTTTTTTGTTATAAATACAAATTAAAATCAATAAAAAATACTTTTAAAAAGAAAACACTGGCTAATGTTTTACTGAATCACGAGAATACTGACCTTAGTTAGCATTTCTGCAAAGTGTATAGCAGTCTGGGTGTGAAGGGTCAAGGGTCCACTTCTTACTCTGGAGACACCTTTAGCCAGGGCCATGAATATGATGATCTGAGCCAAAGAGAAATGCAGTTGAAAGGTTTCATGGCTAGGTGACGCTGAAACATCAACAATCATTGAAGCAATTCCCTATCTCTTTCACTTGGGCCGAGACAAAAAGAATGTGCCTTCTGGAACAAGAGACTAAATACTGCTGAACAGAACTATGCAGTTAATTAAAAAAATATATACCAATTATAAAGAACATTGCAATTAACAGTGGCAACATTTACAAATGAGGAAAGATGCGCACGAAAACCATATGCTCCTCTTTTCCCTTCCTATTTACGTATGGAGTATAGATAACAGTACAATGAAACAAGACCTGGCTCACTGACATGGCTAGCTTTCTCAGTCTGGAGAAAATCAAGTTCACCCTGAGAGGGTCAATGTCAGGGTTCGTCCAGAGGTGGCAGCAGTTTGTCGACTTCTTTAGAGAAAATTAACCGTCAGCAGAGAGGGGGTGGTGTTTAGCTTAGATTATTGTGTAAGAAAGGTGGGACCTGTAAGGGAGGAAGACGGCCTTTGCACTATGTTTATATTTGTATGTACACTTTCTTCTGTTATTGTTATAAAATCATAAATACCTCAATAAAATGTTTATTAAAAAAAACAGTACAATGAAACCAGTACAACATACAGGGGAAATTATGTTGTTTTATAGTTTCAGATAGTAAATGTAAGGGAGGAGTTTGAGATTTATATCTGCCTAAAGCAATTACCATAAAATTCCAGCCTTTGGTACCCAACTAAACAATCACTTTTGTTATCCAGAGCTTTTATTTACAATTGTTTGGTCTCAATGCAAGATGTCAATGTTTTTGCCTTCAAACATTTGTTAAAAATAGATTTTCATGTGGTAGGTGATGGTCACATGCATCATATTTTTCACCTGGTGACAGGAGCTAAAATGGTCAAATTTCTGCTCTCTCTCCCATTTGAAACATTGGCAGACAGCTGCAATACAAAGAGGCATTGTGTTGTCAGCTGTACTACCAAATGCTGGCTATCATGCTTCAAATAATGGAGGGGAGTGTTATCCACTGAGATCTACCCAGCTAAAGCTAGTGGTTTTATAGAAAGCCAAAAAATACTTTCAAAACCAGGAACAAGAGAAGACTAGTTATGAACACAATCATGTATGCACTTTGCTAGCTATTTTCTAAAATTTAAGCCCAAATTAATTTCGTGACAATACGTTTTAAATGCCCAGCCAAAATGTTATTTCTCTGCACTTCAACGTTTGTATTGTGCTCATTTATAAAAGTTAGTTTGCACATCAATATCAATAAAAATAATGACAATGATTCATTAACAAAAACAGATGCTCTTTTACTTTGTTGTAGTGAAAAAGAGGAGAGAAGGATTGTATTTAAGTGTATGAACTTCCACTTGACACTCACTTAAGTTCTGAATTGGGGGGCAGTGGATAGCACTGGGACTACGGTGCTGAGGACCGGATTCGATTCCTGGCCCTGGGTCACTGTCCGTGTGGAGTTTGCACATTCTCCCCGTGTCTGCGTGGGTTTCACCCCCACAACCCAAAGATGTGCAGGTTAGGTGGATTGGCCATGCTAAATTTCCCCTTTAATTGGAAAAAAAGAATAATAATTGGTACTCTAAATTTATTTTTTAAAAGTTCTGCATTGAATTATTGCAGCAGCACTAATGAAACGTTATTTGAGGAGGTGCTTTGCATTGGACTATCAATGTGCAGCGGTAAGCAGGGGAATTCAGCAAGATCAACGCAAGGAAAATTAATCCTGGTCAAAAATAAAATAGTTTTTAAAAATGTGCAGGACAGGTGGAGTTATGAGGATGGGACAAGGGACATCTGTAAATGGTCTATACCTGGTCCTGCAAATACTGGTCCACACAACCACCATGTCGAATATTCTTCATCAGCATCTCTGCAGCTTCGATTCCAACTTTATCTGCAGCAACTCCTGCATTTTACAAACAGTCTCGTGTCAGCATTTTCACTTAATCATTGGATTTTGTTTTTTGTTCAAATCTTCAAATTCTTATTGCACTGGCGTAGTGGTATTGTCGCTGGACTAGTAATCCAGGGACCCAGGGTAATGTTCTGGGGACCCGGGTTTGAATCATGCCATGGCAGATGGTGAAATTTGAATTCAACAAAATAAAAATCTGGAATGACTAGTCTAATGATCGCCATGAAAACATTATCAATTGTCGTAAAAAAAACACCTGTCCTTTAGAGAAGGAAATCTGTCATCCTCACCTGGTCTGACTTATATGTAACTCCAGATCCACAGCAATGTGGTTGACTGTTAAATGACCCCCGGGCAATAAATGCTGGCCCAGCTAGTGACACCCACATCCCATGAACAAATGTTTTAAAATTCTTCAAAAGCACTGCTTTGTCAGATCTTTCAGAATCCCAACATGTATCAACTAACTCTTAATGGCAACATCCGTAATTCTGTTACAATATTGTTATTATTTCCTCACTATCCTCTATACAGTACTGCTGTATCAACCCCGTGGATGAAATTGCCTCGGAGAAGCTTGGTATCAAGTCTTGTCTGAGGTAACTCATATGAAGCACCTTGGGACTTCTTACTATCCCGAAGGTGCTATATAAATGAATTTGTAGATTAAGGGTACTGGGTGCAGCAACTTGCTGTTTATTCCTGCTAATTCAACATTTAACACTGAAAACAATCTTACCTCTTTTACCAAGGGCAGATCCTGCGATGATACATCCTGTAGAAGTTTCAGCAAAAACACTGCAATGGAGAAATAAATTAGTACTAGAAATTAGAATGATTTAAAAGCTGTTGCATTAATTAAGTTACATTAATTATAGTCACTATAAACAGTGGTCAGATTGACCTCGCAACCTTGAAGAGTAAGCTTTCTTTTAAGTCATCATGAAAGGACTTTGACAGAAAACTGAGGCTTCTTAGCTCCATTTTAATATACTTGATCTCCACCAAACAATGCTCTGTACCACGCCTCTCAGCTCAGTAGACAGGAGAACAATCAACCAGCTCAAGTAAATACTGATTTTGCCATGGATACAAAGGAATGGGAACAAAGGACTCAGGACCTGATCCTGGAGCTCCATTCTACCTGCATGTAGAAACATCACTTCTCTTTTATGCTGGCAGCATGACTAGAATCAGTTACAGCAGTAGATTCACATCAATGGAGCTCCATGTCAGTAAACATGTTGCTGCTGTTAGAAATATGATAGGTAATATTCTCACAGTCAATCATTTTAGAATACAATTTTTTATGTAATCCACTATAATGTCAGTCTGTAGAATATAAGCACTTGTGACTATACATAGAAACCACTTCAGGAGCACAGGTTAAATTGAACTTGACAATGCCCACCTGCTTCAAAAAACGCAGGATATCAAAGAGTTAGCTGGTGGACTTCCAGTTGCGGTGATGCGGAGTTAAGCCGCACGTTCGGTAGCTCCCGCTATTTTCGGTCTTCTGGGCTCTTTTAAGGGCCCATAGCGGTGCTGGCTGGACTTTTCCCGGTGTGGGAACACATCCAATGCGCTTATCTGCCGGTGGATGGACTGGACCAGGAGCGGAGCGGTTAAAAAATCGGCTTTGGAGCAGAGAAAGGTGCGAGGCAGGAGAAACAAGATGGCGGTGGGCGGGGAACTGGCAGCATGGCAGCAGTGGGCGCAGGAGCAGCTTCAGAGAGCTGAAGGCTGAGATCCTGGAACCGCTTAAGGCCTCGCTGGACAAGCTCATGGCGACTCAAGACGGCTCAGGGTGCAAAGATCCGAGAGCTACGGCAAAAGGCCTCGGAGAGCGAGGACGAACTCCTAGGCCTGGCAGTGAAGGTGGAGTCGCACGAGAAATGGCTAGCGAGGATGGAGGAGTTGAAGAACCGCTCCCATCGGAAGAACTTGCGGATCCTGGGCCTCCCGGAGGGGCTGGAAGGTTCGGACTTGGGGGCCTACGTGGCCATGATGCTGAACTCGTTAATGGGCGCGGGGTCGTTCCAGGGGCCCTTGGAGATGGAGGGTGCCCATCGAGTGCTGTTGAGGAAGCCCAAGCCGAACAAGCCGCCTAAGGCGGTGCTGGTCCGTTTTCACCGCTTCGTTGACCGTGAGTGTGTGCTGAGATGGGCGAAGGAGAGGAGCAGCAAGTGGGAGAATGCAGAGATCAGGATTTATCAGGATTGGAGCGCGGAGGTGGCAAAGAGAAGGGCTGGTTTTAAACGGACGAAGGCAGTGCTTCACAAGAAGGGGGTGAAGTTTGGCCTGTTACAGCCGGCTCGCCTCTGGGTCACTTACAAAGATCGCCAGCTTTACTTTGATTCCCCGGTGGATGCCAGGGCCTTCATCCAGGCAGAGAAGTTGGACTCGAACTGAGGACTGGGGGGCTGGGGACTGATGTACATAGTCCGGAGGCCATGCCCTCCTGGGTATCCTTTCATTTGTTGATGCCTTTTTGCCTTTTTGCTTTGTGGGGCTGTTATTTATTTATTCGGGTGCTATCTTGTTTTTCACTGGTGGAGGGCTGGGGAGCTGTTCGCGGGCCTGCTGGGTCACGCGCCCTTCTTTTTCCTGCGTGTTGGGTCAGGGGGGCAGGGTCTGAGATGGAAGCACGGGCTTTCTTCCCACGCTGGAGGTGCAGTGGGCGGGACCGGCACTGGGTGGGAGGAGTGGTGGTTGTGTTACACCGGGGGGGGGGGGGGGGTCATTGGGGTGGTGGGACCAGCCGGGGTCAGCAGGAGTCGGCTGACTTACGGAAGTACGATGGAAGGGATTACACAGCTGCGGGGGGGGGGAGGGGAGAGAATAGGCGGGGGTACCGGGTTGCTGCTGAAGGGGCCGAAGGGGAACTGCTGGTGATGGGGGGGGGGGTTGTTGGGAGGGGGGTCTACCACCGTGGGGAACGGGCCTGGGGGGGTTCTGCAGGCACGTGGTGAGCCGAGGGAGAGCTATGGCTGACCGGCGCAGAGGGAGGGGGAAGATCCCCCCAGATTCGGCTGGTCACATGGAACGTGAGGGGGCTGAATGGACCTGTGAAGCGGTACCGGAATTTGCCACATTTGAAGGGGCTGGTAGCGGACGTGGCTATGCTCCAGGAGACGCACCTTATGGTGGTGGATCAGGTGAGTCTGAGAAGAGGCTGGGTGGGGCAGGTGTTTCACTCGGGGCTAGATGCAAAGAATCGAGGGATGGCGATTTTAGTTGACAAGAGCTTGTCGTTCGTGGCGTCGAGTGTGGTAGCGGACACTGCAGGTAGATATGTAATGGTGAGTGGTAGGCTTCAAGGGGAGCGGGTGGTTCTTGTTAATGTGTACGCCCCCAACTGGGACGATGCGGGTTTCATGCGGCGAATGTTGAGCCGGATTCCGGACCTGGAGACGGGGGGCTTGATCTTGGGAGGGGATTTTAATACTGTGTTGGACCCAGCTCTGGATCGTTCGAGGTCTAAGACGGGCAAGAGGCCGGCGGCGGCCTTAGTGCTGAGGGGGTTCATGGATCAGATGGGAGGGGTAGACCCTTGGAGGATTTTGAGGCCGGGAGGTAGGGAGTTTGCCTTTGTCTCCCATGTCCACAAGGCTTATTCCTGGAATGATTTTTTTGTCCTCAGCAGGGCCTAATCCCGAGAGTGGTGGGGGCGGAGTATTCGGCGATAGTCATATCTGACCACGCTCCGCATTCGGTGGACCTGGAGCTGGGGGAGGGGAAGGATCAGCGCCCGCTGTGGAGGTTAGATGTGGGGCTTCTGTCAGAGGAGGAAGTAAGTGGGCGGGTCCGTAGGTGCATAGAGGGGTATTTAGAAGCTAATGACAATGGAGAGGTGCAAGTTGGGGTGGTCTGGGAAGCGCTGAAGGCGGTGGTTAGAGGGGAGCTGATATCTATTCGTGCGCACAGGGAGAGGGGGGAAAGGGCTGAGAGGGAGAGGTTGGTGGAAGAAATGGTAAGGGTGGACAGGAGGTATGGGGATGTCCCAGAAGAGGGGCTTTTGAGGAAGCGTCGCAGTCTCCAAGCGGAGATTGATATACTGACCACCCGGAAGGCGGAGGCGCAGTGGAGGAGGGCGCAGGAGGCAGTGTATGAGTACGGGGAGAAGGCAAGTCGGATGCTGGCCCACCAGCTCCGTAAGCGGGAGGCAGCGAGAGAGATAGGGGGAGTCACAGATGCAGGAGGGAACCTGGCGCGGAGTGCTAGGGACATTAATGGGGTGCTCAGATCCTTCTACGAGGAGCTGTACCAGTCGGTGCCCCCTAGGGAGGTGGGCGGGATGGACCGCTTTCTGGATAAGCTGGAGTTCCCAAGAGTGGAGGAGGAGCGGGTGGAGGGTCTGGGGGCCCCAATCAAGTTGGAGGAGCTGATGGAGGCGCTGGGGAGCATGCAGACAGGGAAAGCACCAGGACCTGATGGGTTCCCGGTGGAGTTTTATAAGAAGTTCTGACCTGCTGGGCCCGTTGTTAATGAGGACTCTGAATTAGGCGAGGGAGAGGGGGGCTTTGCCCCTGACGATGTCTAGAGCAATAATCTCACTGATTCTGAAGCGGGATAAGGACCCCCTCCAGTGTGGGTCTTGCAGGCCGATCTCGCTCCTCAACGTGAACGCAAAGTTGTTGGCTAAGATACTGTCCAGGAGGGTGGAAGATGTGGTCCCGCTAGTTATCCATGAGGATCAGGGCAGCACGGTGGCCTAGCGGTTAGCACAACCGCCTCACGGCGCTGAGGTCCCAGGTTCGACACCGGCTCTGGGTCACTGTCCGTGTGGAGTTTGCACATTCTCCCCGTGTCTGCGTGGATTTCGCCCCCACAACCCAAAAATGTGCAGAGTAGGTGGATTGGACACGCTAAATTGCCCCTTAATTGGAAAAAATAATTGGGTAATCTAAATTTAAAAAAAAAAAAATCCATGAGGATCAAACGGGGTTTGTGAAGGGGAGGCAGCTGAATGTCAATGTGCAGCGACTTCTTAATGTTATGATGATGTCGGCGGCGGATGGGGAGGCAGAAATAGTAGCATTGATGGATGCGGAGAAAGCTTTCGATAGAGTGGAGTGGAGCTACCTGTGGGAAGTGTTGAGGAGATTTGGGTTTGGTGAGGGATTCATTAGCTGTTCATTAGGCTGCTGTATAGTGCCCCGGTAGCGAGCGTGGTGACGAATGGGAGGAGGTCGGAGGACCTTCGGCGTTCCCGGGGGACGAGGCAGGGGTGCCCCTTGTCTCGCCTGCTCTTCGCGTTAGCGATTGAACCCCTGGCCATGGCGCTGAGGGATTCGAAGAACTGGAGGGGGATTGTGGGGGGGGGGAAGAGAGCACCAGTTGTCGCTGTACGCAGACGATCTACTGTTGTACATTGCAGATCCGGCGGGGAGGATGCCAGAGGTGTTGAGGATACTTTGGGAGTTTGGGGACGTTCGGGCTATAAGCTCAACGTGGGGAAGAGTGAGCTGTTTGTGCTGCACTTGGGGGACCAGGAGAGGGAGATAGGGGAGCTCCCGTTGAAGAGGGTGGTGAGGAGCTTTAGATATCTTGGCGTCCAGATAGCTAGGAGCTGGGGGGCCCTGCATAGGCTAAGCATTTCGAGGCTGGTGGAACAGATGGATGAGGAGTTTGGGAGGTGGGATGCGCTGCCACTCTCTTTGGCGGGCAGGGTCCAGTCGGTTAAGATGACAATGCTCCCGAGGTTTTTGTTTCTCTTCCAGTGTCTCCCCATCTTGATTCCGAAGGCTTTTTTTAGGAGGGTTAATAAGAGTATTCTGGGGTTCGTGTGGGCGCAGAAGACCCCGAGAGTGAGGAGGGTATTCCTGGAACGAGGCAGGGAGGTAGGTGGTTTGGCGTTTCCCAACCTGTGTGGGTACTACTGGGCTGCGATGTGGCAATGATTCGTAGGTGGGTGATGGAGGGGGTGGGTGCCGCATGGTAGTGGTTGGAGGTGGCGTCCTGTGTGGGCACGAGTTTGGAGGCATTGGTGATGGTCCTGCTCCCACTCCCCCCGGCAAGGTATTCTACGAGTCCAGTAGTGGTGGCTTCCCTCAAACTTTGGGGGCAGTGGAGGCGGCATAGGGGGGAAGTGAAGGCCTCAGTTTGGACCCCGATACGGTTTGCACCAGGGAGAATGGATGGTGGGTTTTTGAGTTGGCATAGGGCAGGCATCAGACGGATGGGGGACCTTTTCCTCGACGGGAAGTTTGCGACCTTAGAGGAGTTGGAGGGGAAGTGGGGTCTCCCTCCTGGGAATACGTTCAGGTATATGCAGATTAGGGCGTTTGTTAAGCGGCAGGTGGCGGAGTTCCCGCTGCTGCCACCTAGGGGGGTGCAGGATAGGGTGCTCTCGGGGACGTGTCGGCGAGGGCAGGATCTCTGCAATTTATCAGGTGATGCAGGAGGGGGAGGAGGCCTCGGTGGAGGAGCTGAAAGCGAAGTGGGAGGAGGAGCTAGGGGAGGGGATCGACGAGGGGACGTGGGCGGACGCCCTGGGGAGGGTGAATTCGTCCTCTTCTTGCGCACGGCTCAGTTTAATTCAGCTGAAGGTGCTGCATAGGGCGCACATGACTGGGGCCAGGCTGAGCCGGTTCTTTGGGGGCGAGGACAAGTGTGGGAGGTGTTTGGGAGGCCCAGCGAATCACACCCACATGTTCTGGGCATGTCCGGCGTTGGAGGGGTTCTGGAAGGGGGTGGCGGGGACCTTGTCTAAGGTGGTCGGTTCCAGGGTGGAATCGGGCTGGGGGCTCGCTATCTTTGGGGTAGCATCGGGAGTGCAGGAGGCGAGAGAGGCCGGTATCCTGGCCTTTGCGTCTCTAGTAGCCCGGCGTAGGATTCTGTTACAGTGGCCGGGTTCATCAAACTCGAGAGGGTCAAGTTTGCCCTGAGGGGGTCGGTACAAGGGTTCTTCCGGCGGTGGCAGCCTTTTCATGATTTCCTGGCGGAGTGTTAGAGGGTGGTCAATATCAGCAGCAACCCGGGGGAGGGGGTATGGGTTTGTTAAGGGGGTTTGTTTTTGTGACTATATGTTTGCTACTTTCTTTTTTGTTATTAATTTATTGCTTTTTCTATGTCTTGTTTATTTTATTGTTGGGAGAAAATTTGTTGTTGAAAAATTTGAATAAAAATTATTTTTTTTAAAAGTTTAGCTGGTATAAGAATTTATTATTGAAGTAACTGAGATGCATATTTGGAAGGTTGAACTCTCAAACTAAATACTTATTTGGCAAAGTACTTAATGGAGTACTCTGAATTTGGACTAAACAAAAGGAAAGGCTGGTGTGTCCCCCACTTGTTCTCAAAGAAATGCAACCACTTCACTTCAAACACTGCAGATTATTTTCACATCTTTCTACTAATGATTGAATAGTATACATATTAAAGTGTTCTTTCAAATGGAGCATGGATTGAAAGCAAAACACCACCCTCCGTTATACCAGGATTCTGGTGCGACAAAGTGTAACAGTTGTAAACACAGTGCAAGTACCACATGTGCACCATCTGACATCACAGTACTCTGTGATTTTTAGATACAAAGCTTAAAGTAACCTGGAAAGTTTAGGGAGCCCAAATTCCTGTTCCTGGTTTCCTAGTTCTACCCCTGCACTAAGATATATTTAAATAGTACTTGAATACTAATATTGAGACTTAAAAAACATTCAATATTATTATCGTCAGGGTACCAGATATCAAGTAGGCACTTTTATCCTATTACTGTCACCTAGAAGCCCAGGAAGCTGGTCCATATCTACAAAGTCAAATAATCATCAGGTACTCCTGTATAATGAGGCAGTTAAAAATGCAAAATTTCAAACATATCAAAAAGCTAGGGTGACACGGTGGCGCAGTGGTTAGCACTGCTGCCTCACGGCGCCAAAGATCCAGGCTCGATCCCAGCCCCGAGTAACTGTCCGTGTGGAGTTTGCACATTCTCCCCATGTCTGCAGGGTCTCACCTAGTCTGCGATGTGCAAGCTAGGTGGAATGGCAATGCTAAATTGCCCCTTAATTGGAAATGAAAAGAATTGGGTACTCTACATTTTTAAAAAATAAATAAAATACTGAAACAAAAACCTGCCAGCTCGAAAATCTCAGTTAAACTGGATTAAAGAATATTTCATTCATGTACAATGATAGAATTTTGCTTCTTACATAATTCCATTTCCATTTCCATATGCCTTGTCTTTAGGCTCCTGCACAGACTGGATATTTACGTAAATATCACGCATTTCTTTTCTGATGCACCGAACAGCTGCAGATGCCATCTCATTTGCAAGCTAACAAAAACAAAAGAGAAATATCTTTGGTTCATCCTAATCTCAGCATGATTCACTGATTTTAGGGTAAATTGATTGTTGTAGCAAACTGAATTTTTTTAATGTTCAAAAGCAACATTTTAATCACCATGTGGTGCAAATTTGCAGTACTCAATAGGAACTTGCACTATACACATTGAGGAAAGCAACTTGAGATCCATCAGGTTATGTCATATCATCTCAAAATAATCAGTTTGATTGCTGTTATACATCATGAATTTAGCACTTGATAATTATTCTAACAGCCCAGAGGTTAGGAGTTCAAATCTCACCAAGGTGGATTGTAAAAGTGAAGTTAACAAATCTGATCATTTGTGGTTAGAATAAGAAAACAACCTCAAAACAAAAGGACTCCTCAAAAAAAAGGGAACATCCCACCCTAACTAGCACAAGTGGCTTTAATCTACACACAATATGGTTGACCCTCAATACTTCCCAAAGTGGCCTAGCAAGCCACTCCATTGTACAAATGATTGCTTCAAAACAAGAGGCTACCACCACCGTCTCAGCATCATCCATGTGCATCCCTATAACAAGTAATAAAATGCTTTTAAGTAATACGCAATCAAAGTTTAAAGCTACAAATTAAATTTTTATTTGTTCGTCAGGAAAATGATTTATTGATCAGAACCATTGCTAAATGGTCAGTGTATTAGCATCCCCCTTGCAGCAGTCACAACTGTCATGTTCTGTAGCCGACATCTACAACTTACTTTGGCCCAGGACTCGCACACACCAGATTTATAACCTGCATAGGATTACTGTTGGTTCAGGGCGGCAGGGTGGCACAGTGGTTAGCACTGCTGCCTCACGGCGCCGAGGACCCGGGTTTGATCCCAGCCCCGGGTCACTGGCGGTGTGGAGTTTGCATTCTCCCCATGTCTGCATGAGTCTCACTCCCACAACTCAAAGATGTGCAGGGTAGGTGGATTGGCCATGCTAAATTGCCCCTTAATTGGAAAAACATTTTTTTAAAGAAAGATTACTGTTGGTTCTTCCTGTAACCATTTGATATACTGCCTTAATTAAAACCAAAACATATTTTGTAAAATGGAATCTCAAGAACATATAATGAACAACCAAAAACAAGGTTTGCAAATAAGAAAAAGAAAAATCTGGAAAATCGAACATGAGATTTCTTACCTTATATGGCAGAACTCCAGCAACAAAGGCTCTCCCATGAATCTTTGTTATTGTTCCTCGTTCTGTCATGTTTATTGGAGTAAGTTGTTTTACTGGAGATATTTTTACTCTCACCTCCCCTCCACCCTTTGGATAGTAACCTCTGCAAAACACCAGACTTGATTGGCTTAAATACAGTAGTTTTCACCTCCAAGAATTGCAAACCCACTCATGAATTTACATCTTACAAATTAACTAGGTACATGGAGAAGTACAGAATTTTGAAGTGGGTAAATCAGGAAACTCTCCATTAGTTCTGGAGATAGTTGTCACAATGGATAATGGTTGTCGTTGTTGGAGACCAATCATCTCCGCCCCAGGACATTGTTGCAGAAATTCTTCAGGATAATGTCCGAGCCCAAACGCATTCAATCATCTTCAACTGCTTTACTAATTACCTTCCCCCCGACATAAGGTCAGAAGTAATAATAATAATCTTTATTGTCAGAAGGAGTCTTAGGATACACTGCAATTAAGTTACTGTGAAAAGCCCCACTCACCACATTCCAGCACCTGTTCAGGAACACTGAGGGAGATTTCAAAAAGTCCAATTCATCTAACAGCACATCTTTCGGGAGGTTTTTGATGATTGCAGAGCATGCAGGAAAACTGGACGACATTCAAGCTTGAGCTAATAAGTGACGAGTAATATTTGCAACACACAAGTGCCATGTAATTAGGTTAAGGAATTTGTCAATAGAGGGGCAGTGTCAGATATTTAAAGGAATATTTCAGAGTAGACAGAATAGATACATTCCAAGGAGAAAGAAATATTCCAAGGAGAGGACCAACCTTCTGAGGTTAACGAAATAAGTTAGGGATAGTATCAAACATACTCGAAAGAAAAACATCTAAATGCGCAAAGCTGTCAGGTCAGAAAATTAATCTTATTATTGGACAGAATATATAAAACTGCAAAAATAATAAATATTAATAAAGAAGGAAAATTAAGAGAGAAAGCTAGCTAGAAATATAAAAAGAGATAGTAAAAATGTTAAAAAGAAAAATGAGCATTGGTTAATATAAGGTGAGTCTGGGGTATTATTAATGGAAAATAAGATGGTAGATCAATTGAACAGGTATTTTGCACCAGTCTTCACTATGGGTGGCACGGTAGCACAGTGGTTAGCACTGTTGCTTCACAGTGCCAGGGTCCCAGGTTCGATTCCCAGCTTGGGTCACTGTCTGTGTGGAGTCTGCACATTCTCCCCGTGTCTGTGTGGGTTTCCTCCAGGTGCTCCGGTTTCCTCCCACAAGTCCCGAAAGACGTGCTGTTAGGTAATTTGGACGTTCTGAATTCTCCCTCAGTGTACCCAACAGGCGCCAGAATGTAGCGACCAGGGGATTTTCACAGTAACTTCATTGCAGTGTTAATGTAAGCCTACTTGTGACAATAAAGATTATTATTATTATAGCGGATAACAGTAACATTCCAGAAATAGCTGTAAATGAGAAAATGGAAGGGAGGAACTGGAGAAAATTACAGTCACCAGGGAAGTGTTACTGAGCAAATTGTTCGAGCTACAGGCTGACAAAGCCTGGGTCAAGATGAATTTAACCTGAGAAGAAGTTGATACATTGTTCTTGTATTCTAAACTTCCCGTGATTGGCTGTGGAAAGGCTGTTTCCTCTTGTGAGAGAATTTAGAACCAGGGATCAGTTTTTACAAAAATGGGGGCCAATTTAAGACAGAAATTAGGAGAATTATTTTCTCTGAGGATAGATCGATTTTTGATAAATAAGGGAGTTAAATGTTATAGGGGAAGGTGGGAGTGTGGAGAAATCAAATCTGCCACGATTGTATTGAATAACAGAGCAGGTTTAGGTGACCTACTCTTGCTCCTAATTCGTATGTTTGTACGTTCTACAAGATGCACAGCAGAAATTCACCAAAACTCCTTGGTCAGCACCTTCCAGACCTACAACGTCTACCACTGAGAAGAACAAGAGCAACAGATGCATGGGAACTGCATCAACTCCAGATTCCCTACACATCTGACTTGGAACTCTATCCCTGTTCCTTCATTGTCACTGGGTCAAAATCCTAGAACTCCCTACCTGACAACATTGTGGGTTTACCAACACATGGACTGCAGCGGTTCAAGAAGATGGCTCATCATACTTTCTCAAGGGTAATTAGCAATTACCTAGTCCCTTCAGTCTTAAAAATTGGGAGCAAAGATTCAAAAGTTCGCATAGAGAATTTTAATTTTAATCATTATTTGTCACTCATTCTTTTAATACAGGGGCTGGTTTAGCACAGCGGGCTAAACAGTTGGCTTGTAATGCAGAACAATGCCAGAGGCGCAGGTTCAATTCTCATACCGGCCTCCCCGAACAGGCTCCGGAATGTGACGACTAGGGGCTTTTCACAGTAACTTCATTGAAGCCTACTTGTAACAATAAGCGATTATTATTTTATTATAATATAAATGTAGAGTACACAATTCATTTTTTTTTCCAATTAAGGAGTAATTTAGCGTGGCCAATTCACCCAACCTGCACCTCCAACAATTTGCTCAGTACCACTTCCCTAGTGACTAATTTTCTTGAGTTCCTCCCTTCCTTCCATTTTCTCATTTACAGCTATTTCTGGGATGTTACTTCTATCTGTTATAGTGACGACTGGTGCAAAACACCAGTTCAATTCATCTGCCATCTTCTTATTTTCCATTAATAATTCCCCAAACTCATTTTCTATGAACCATGCAGACACAGGGAGAATGTGCAATCGCTACACAGATTACTGTAACATATTCCAAGAATGCATAAAAAAGAACTTCGCCCTGGCATTTTGGTTAATATTTATCTCACCGCCAACATCACCTTAAAACAAAATCAAATTATGTGACCATTATTATATTTCTTTTTGTGGAACTTTGCTGTGTACAAATTGTTTGCCATCTTTCCTGCAATACAATAGACCACTTCAAAATATACTTAATTGACTGTAAATCATTT
Organism: Scyliorhinus canicula; assembly: GCF_902713615.1. Lineage (NCBI taxonomy): Eukaryota > Metazoa > Chordata > Chondrichthyes > Carcharhiniformes > Scyliorhinidae > Scyliorhinus > Scyliorhinus canicula. The sequence goes on from NC_052149.1 coordinate 90,091,183, forward strand.
TTGGGTGTCATGAGCTCACGAAGGGTGTTGAATAAATTCAGGTCCTTCCTCCCTTAAAATTATCCTTGTTGTTACAGGGAGACCTATAGATTATAGAGCTGCTTTAGCTCAGTGGGCTAGACAGCTAGTTTGTAATGCAGAACAAGGCCAGCAGCGCGGGTTCAATTCCCGTACTGGCTCATTACCTGAACAGGCGCTTGAATGTGGCGACTAGGGGCTTTTCACAGTAACTTCATTGCAGTGTTAATGTAAGCCTACTTGTGACAATAAAGGATTATTATTATTAGATTGTCTCACTTGCTACTCCATGGCCAGAAGTTTTAGCCCCCCCCCCCCTCCCCCCAGCAGTTTGAGAGGTGGAAGCTGGAGGAGCCACATTAATTGCATGCACAGAATTTCCTCCAACCGGACCCACACAGAGCCTTGGATGGGAAGGCCACCCTTTCCCAAATTGAGGTCCTTACGTGGAAACTTAATGGCCACTTAAGAGTCATTTCCCACCCAGCCTCAATTTTTAGGCTGGCGGGTGGATTATAGCTCAGTGGGAGAAACACCTGGTAATTAAGGAAGGTTGATCACTAGCGTGTGTGTGGTGTGTGTGTGGAGAGAGAGTTGGATGGGAATACACTCACAATAAACTGTCTAGCCAGAAAGGAAGCAGAGAATCCTGAATAGGAAAGTTGTCTAATTTAACATATTTGGAGGGCAGCACGGTGGCACTGCTGCGTATTGCGCTGAGGACCCAGGTCACTGTCCGTGTGGAGTTTGCACATGCTCCCTGTGTCTGTGTGGGTTTCACCCCCACAACTCAAAGATGTGCAGGTTAGGTGGATTAGCCATGTTAAATTGCCCCTTAATTGGAAAATAAATAATTGGGCACTCTAAATTTAAAGAAATAATAATTTAATATATTTGTCTGGCTTTCTACCGTGGTTTACAAGTACTAACTAACAGAAGCTAAAACACCACCATATCACAGAATCAGAGAACACAGCTACACACTTGAGCCAACTTTTCTGGGGTACTTCTTCCATGCTCATTTAGAAGGTTGGAAAGGCGAAAACCTGGTCCATATCTCCCAAAAAGATTCAGTTTTTATCATTTGGGGATTCATAGTATAAATATATTTTCTTAATAACTGGAAAAATATTAGGTCATGCTTGCTCAAAGTGCTGAAGCTGGAATGAGGCACTTTACAAGTGCTGTTTTAGAATGTTATTTCTTCCCAATCTAGGTAAAGAAATTGAATGTGGATAATTGAGCATTTTTGTACTCTCATATAAAAATTGACAGGTACTGAGAATCGTCTGCTCCATTTCAATAATGTGCTTCAGAGATCCACCCTTCATTTCGCCAGTCTGGTTTCTCCACCTCCCACACCATACTAAGCAAGAATCAACTAATTGCCAAATTCCAGACCAACCCTTTATGTTAAGGAGAAGAAAATCACTGAGCTATTTTTCACAAGGAACTATCACTTGCACAATGCTTTTTTCAAGCAAGGAATTTCACAGATAATTACAATTTCAAAATGTAAGAATCATTTCTACGTTCAGTCATGACAGGAATTGGGTAACATAAAAATCAACATTGGTTGGTAGGAACGCAGCACTTTCCTTTCAATGAAGATTTTCTTTCAAATTGCTCACTCAAGAACAAGTCACCCACACAGATCATTAGCAAAGTCAATTACTTTATACTCACCTCATTTTTAAATCACAACTGAACTGAAATCCAAACTTTTCAATAACTGGTTTAAATACCTGAAAAGCAGAAATAATAATAAAACTTTATTGTCACATGTAGGCTTACATTAATACTGCAGTTACTATGAAAAGCCCCTAGTCGCCACATTCCAGCGCCTGTTTGGGTACACTGAGGGAGAATTCAGAGTGTCCAAATTACCTAACATCATGGACGCGATTCTCCGCAAATGCAGCGAGTCGTAAAGGCTGCCGTAAAACTGGCCGTGTTTCACGGCAGCCTCCGCGCCCCCTCCCGGGACCCGATTCTCCCCCCCCGGGCGGGGCTAGGAGCGGGGCCCCGTGAAGCACGGCATCGCGGGCTTAGCGACCGTCGCTAAGTCCGCACGCCAAGCGTCACGCCGGCTGACGCGCACGATGACGTCAGCCGCACATGCGCGGATTGGACATCTCCAACCCGCGCATGCGCGGGGCCGTCATCTCCCTCGGCCGCCCCGCGGACTGATCCTGCGGGGCGGCGGTTGGAGAAAGAGTGCGTCCGTAACCCGCGATCGGTGGGCACCGATCGCGGGCCCATGCCCCCCTTGGCACGGCCATGGTACTGCCGTGCCAATCGGGGCCCTGGATGGCCAGAACGGGCATGTTGCGGCCGTTTTTCCGACGGCAGCAAGCAGGTGTGTTTGCTGCCGTAAAAACGGCCGTAAAGGCCTGGGAACTCGGCCCATAGGCCTGGGGAGAATCGTTGTTTGCCGCAAAAAACGGCGAGCAGTGATTCATGTCGTGGGGCCACCGTGGGGGGGGGGGGGGGGAGAGAATAGCGGGAGGGCATGAAAAATGTCGGGGACGCCCTCCCGCTATTCTCCGACCCGTCGTGGGCAGCGGAGAATCGCGCCCCATGTCTTTCCAGACTTGTGGGAGGAAACCGGAGCACCCGGAGGAAACCCACGCATACACAGGGAGAACGTGCAGACTCCACACAGACAGTGACCCAAGCCGGGAATCAAACCTGGGATCCTGGAGCTATGAAACAACAGTGCTAACCACTGTGCTACCATGCTGCCCACAAGTTTGGTTAGTTCAACATTAAGACCCAAAATATATTTTACTACAGCTACCATTAACCTGACTAAACAAAGGAGATTGCCACATGATCTTAGAGCACGATTCTCCGGCCTCGTCCGCCAGGCGTCCGGAAATTCCCGCCTGAGGTCAATGGACCTTTGCATGGTCCGCTTCCCGCCCATGGCGATCTTACATTGGGCGGGGCAGAAGAATTCAGCCCTTAAGTGTTTTCAGCATCAGAAACTGACAGCCAAGATTCAAACGTTTTCATAGAATTTACAGTGCAGAGGAGGCCATTCAGCCCATCAAATCAGCACCGGTCCTTTGAAAGAGCACCTGACTTAAGCCCATACCTCCACCCAATCCCCATAACCCAACCTAACCTTTTTTTGGACACGAAGGGCAATTTAGCCTGGCCAATCCACCTATCCTGCATATCTTTGGACTGGGGGAGGAAACTGGAGTACCGGGGGAAACCCGTGCAGACTCCGCTCAGACAGCGACCCAAGCCGGGAATCGAACCTGGGACCCTGGAGCTGTGAAGCAACAGTGCTAACTACTGTGCTGCCATTTTCAGTCTTTATTAGCCACTCATTTTAACCCCCGATTCCTGTTTCAAGGATGAGGAGCCATCATTCTGCATTCATTGCCAATAGCACAGATATCCAATGTATTATTGAAAGTTAATAATAATAATCGCTTATTGTCACAAATAGGCTTCAATAAAGTTACTGTGAAAAGCCCCTAGTCGCCACATTCCAGCACCTGTTTGAGGAGGCCGGTACGGGAATTGAACCTGCGCTGCTGTCTTATTCTGCATTACAAGCCAGCTGTTTATCCCACTGTGCTAAACCAGCCCCAGGAAAACATTGCTTGATTGATAACTCTGGCTCTATGATCTATTATGTCCAGTGTACAATGTTTATATATACAAGATAAAGAGGTTTCAACTGCTTGCAGTTTCTGTTATTGATAAAGGTTGATTGATACTTTTATTCAGCTGTACTAAAAGCCATCTTAATGAACGAATGACTGTTTCTAAAGCTTTTTTTAAACACACCATAGGGTTCACTGGTTCTATACAGAGTGTATAGTGGGTAAATGGGCATGGAAGTACCATAGCTTGGAATGCAGGGTATGAGGGACCATGGGGGGGTGGGTGGAGGGCATATCCTGGCATGGGGGGGGGGGGGAACACATGGGTAAAACCTTTGAAATTTACCTTTCAAAAGGTTTCCTCATCCAGATTATGGTTCTTGGCAGGTCTGAGGTGCCGTGAACCATGAGTCCTTTAAAAACTGTCCCAACTCCATGAAAATTGCAGAGCACTAGGATATGTCTATCTCCGCAATGGATATACACACATGCAAAAGGATTAAAATGGAGCATAACTACATTTATTCATAATCAAGTCAAAATATTGTCGCGGGAGATGATATGTGTAAATGCATTCTTCTACATATCTGCAGCTGCAGTATTTTTCTCATAAACCATATTAGCCCTTACTTCTAAGGTGTAGTCAATTTGTGGGGCCATCTCAGCATTAGTCCCTCCTCGTAAAATTAGTTCCGATGGAGAAGCAGCGAAGAGTACACATGGTATAGAGACTTGCATCAATAGACAGACGCTCCTAGAAAACAAAATACACAACCGACTATCTATAGGTTGGTAGTATATCAAAGTGCAATCACTGTCAAATATCATTCTGAAAAAATAAGCAAGCAGCACATTTAGACAATTGACACAAGTTTCTTGGGAGCCCTATAGGTGGACAAGTTAGTTTTTGTGTGATGAAAAGGTACACCTGACAATAACCTTTTCAGGAATATGAAGTTTTATATTCCTGCATATAAAACACTCCCATACACCCACTTTGAGAAATTAAGGAACTTTCATCAAATCAATGAGAGCTTCAACGCAATATTCTAAATAGCAAAATATTTCCAATTGCATTTTAAACAGGTTAGTTTCCATTGCAATTTAGCATGAACCCCCCCCCCCCCCCAGCTGTTTCAATGGTGTAATTATATTTTGACATTTTCAAATGGAACATTTTCATTAATTATATATGGTAATATAATATTAGGATATGATTTCTTAAGTCAGATCCAAGGAGCTCAAAACAGTGGATACCTTAAAGAGTATTAAAAGTGCAGGGGGGTTTGCCAGGTGTACAGAGCTGCCGCTGTCGAGCTGGTGCACAATACCCTACCAGTTATTCTATTTCATATTTTATTGTATTTTTTGTTGGGGTGTGCCCTTCTCTTCTAAATATGTGTATATATATGTTTCTTATTCTGTGTACATAACGGCAATTATACCTTGTTCAAAAACCCAATAAAAAAACATTTATTTAAAAAAAGTGCAGGGGGGCTTAAAAAATAAATTAAGACAGCATGAAAAAACACTGGCACACAAAATAAAGGAAAATTCCACAGAGTTTTATAAGTATATTAAGGGCAAGAGGGTAACCAGGGAAAGAGTAAGGCTCATTAGGGACCAAAATGGCAACCTCTATGTGGACCAAAAGACATGGTGAGGTATTAAATTAATATTTTGCACCTATGTTCAGTATGGAGAAGAACGATGTAGGTATAGAAGCAGGGAGGGGGACTGTGATATAATTGAACGGGTTAGCAGTGAGAGGGAGCTGTTGCCGGTTTTAGTAGGGTTTAAATCACTAGACCCAGATAAGATGTATCCTAGGCTGCTGTGTGAGGCAAGGGTGGAGATTGCAGGAGCTCAGACTCTAATTTTCAAAATCTCTGGCCACGGGAGAGGCACCAGAGGACTGGAGCGCAGCTAATGTGGCACCATTACTCAAGAAGGAATGTAGGGAAAAAACTGATAATTATAGGCCAGTGAGGCTAACATCAGTGGTAGGGAAATTATCGGACAAAACTCTGAGGGACAGAATTAACCTGCACTTAGAGAGACAAGGATTAATCAAGGATAGTAAGTATGGAGGGCAGCACCGTGGCGCAGTAGTTAGCACTGCTGCCTCATGGCACTGAGGTCACAGGTTCAATCCTGGCTCTGGGTCACTGTCCGTGTGGAGTTTGCACATTCTCCCCGTGTTTGCATGGATTTTGCCCCCACAACCCAAAGATATGCAGGGTAGGTGGATTGGCCACACTAAATTGCCCCTTAATTGGAATAAATGAATTGGTACTCTAAATTTTAAAAAAAGGATAGTCAGTATGGCTTTATCAAAGGGGGAGAGCATGTCTAATAAATTTGATTGAATTCTTCGTGGAGGTGACAGGTGTGTAGAGGAGGGCATGTGATGTAGTCCACATTAACTTCAGTAAGCCGTTTGACAAGTTCCCGCATTGGAGACTGATCAAGAAGATAAGAACTCATGGGATTCAGGGCAATTGGGCAAATTAGATCCAAATTGGCTTAGTGGCAGGAGGCAAAGGGTGGAAGGTTGATTTTGTGGCTCGAAGCCTGCGTCCAGCGGTGAACCGCAGGGTGCAGGGTCTCTTGCCATTTGCAGTGTACATTAATGATCTCGATGTTATTGTGGATGGTATAATCAGTATATTCGCAGATGACACGAAAATTGGTGATGTGGTAAATAGCGAGGAGGAAAGTCTGAGATTACAGGATGATGATAGATAGGCTGGTCAAATGGGCAAACAGTGGTAAATGGAATTTAACCCTGAAAAGTGTGAGGTGATGCATTTTGGGAGGACTGACAAGGCAAGATAATGCAACGACAGTCGGAAGTACAGCGGACCAGAGGGACCTTGGGGTGCATATCCAAAGATCCCTGAAGACAGCAGGACAGGTAGATAAGGTAGTTAAGGCATATGGTATACTTGCCTTTATTAGCCAAGGCATAGAATACAAGAGCAGGGAGGTTATGATGGAGCTGTATAAAACGCTTGTTCGGCCACACCTAGAATACGGTGTACTGTTCTGGTCGCCACACTATAGGAAAGATGTGACTGCACAAAAAAGGCTGCAGAAGTTTTTTTCCTGGGCTGGAGCATTTCAGTTATGAAGAGAGGATAGAAAGGCTGGGTTTGTTTTCCTTAAAGCAGTGAAGGCTGAGGGGGCACCTGATTGAGATGTACAAAATTCTGAGGGATAAAGATAGGAAAAAACGTTTCTCCTTAGTCGAGGAGTGAATAACCAGGGGACATAGATTTATATAAAGGAAGTTTTAGATACAGGAAGTTTATAGGAAAAATCTTTTCACCCAGAGGGGTGGTGGGAATCTGGAACTCAATGCCTGAAAGGGTGGTAGTGGCAGGAACTCACACGACATATAAGAAACATTTAGATGAGCGCTTGAATGCCAGAGCATACAAGGCAATGGGCCAAGTGTTGGAAAATGGGATTAGAACAGAAAGGTGTTTGATGGCCAGCACAACATGATGGGCCGAAGAGCCTCTTTCTGTGCTCTAAAACTCTTCTTTTTTTAAAAATTAATTTAGATTACCCAATTATTTTTTCCAATGAGGGGGCAATTTAGCATGGCCAATCCACCTACTCTGCACATTTTTGGGTTGTGGGGGTTGAACCCACGCAGACACGTGGAGAATGTGCAAACTCCACATGGACAGTGAGCCAGAATCGAACCAGGGAGTTCAGCGCCGTGATGCAGCTGTGCTACCCACTAGGCCACCGTGCTGCACTTAAAACTCTTATGGCTATAACTCTATGACTAAGACTTGGAACTTAAAAAGTCAAAAAGTCAGTACATTCCATGCTTTACATAAGTATCAAGACTTTTTATAACATTTTGCATTACATATATCAAAAATCATGAACTGCTTCTCGCAAGTAAATAGTAGTTCTTTTGTAAAAAGCTCACCTGGTATCTCCATGACTGGGTGCTTACGTGCTCTCCTCTCATCAATATGCATTGCAGTTGACAGTCTATTCTAATCCCATTTATTTCCAGATGGACTAATTGCCCCTCCTTGGCCTTGCATGCAGCAACGGAGTGCTATGGAGGAGGTATTATTCTACCTCTCTACTTCAGCCCATCTGCTGCTGAAAACCTTATTATGCCTTTGATGCTATATCAATGCAGTTCAGGCTTTCTTCCATCCTCCATGAAACTCTGCTGCCTGTATCCTATCACTCCAGGTCATACTCATCCATTTTTAATGTCTTTACTGAATTACATAGACTCTTAATCCCTCAATACAATCCCCACTGTTCATCTCAGATGTGTTGGTGTTAACACAACTTTCCCATTTACAAACAAATCCAATTAAGAGGCAATTTAGCAGGCCAATCCACCTACCTTGCACATCTTTGGGTTGTGGGGTTGAGACCCACGGAGACGCAGGCAGAATGTGCAAACTCCACACTGAGAGTGACCCAGGGCTGGGGTCAAACCCGGATCCTCGGCGCTGTGAGTCAGCAGTGCCAACCACTGCATCACCGTGCCACTCCAACAATTTTCCTATTATAAGTATATCGTAGTAAAAGTGCAAAGTATCAAAACATCCACTAAGAAACTGTCCACATCTTAGGAGACATTTATTTGCTGGTGCTTTGCACAACCAAAGTTTAAAAGCCACAGCTCCCAAAATGTTGGCTGTTACACTGGAACAAGCTGACCACATCAACATTTAATGTGGTTCCTATCACTGTTCACCACACTGACCACCAAAAGAATAGATTGCTGATCAATGGTGCTCTGCCTTTCTTAAAAGTGTCAACAATTAAACTCGGAAACAAACTGTAGTACTGAGGCACTCAGCTCTGTAGTCAAATCCTTAACATATTTAACCACTCTTTGAATTACTTTAAATAGCTAGCATGCTTAGTGTGTCAGTTACGACACAGGCAGCAAAGTTTCAGATCATTTCAAGTTTATGAAGGGTAGAAAGTGGGAGGCAAGCCAAGAGCATGTTACCTCCAGAAATTAGTATTCTAACAAAGGCATGGATAAGCTTGGAAAGTGTAAGGGGTGGGCACTATATCTCAAAGTTTATTTTAAAATTGTCATGGCCTCACCCACATCTCTATAGGCTCCTCCAGCCCTCTAACCTGCCCTTTAATCTATGTTCCTTTAACTATGACCTTTTGTGCATAGCCACTCCATCATGTCAACTGGACCCAATTGGCTCAATGCTTCAGAATCCCCTCTAAATCTTTCCGCTTCTCCACCTATAAACATCTTCCTTGGAATCCACCATTTTGACTAAGCTTTTGATCACGCAACCCAACATCCCTTTTGGTTTGATGCCTATTTTTCCCCTGCATCTCTGAAGCAGCTTGGAGAATTCTTATAACCCAAGGTCATGGCATAATTGGTAGGAGATGAGTTTAAAGCTATCTATGGATATTAGTGGGCCAAATCTCAGAAACAGAGGCCGAATTAAGAGAAAAAAAGTGCCCTCTGACATAAGGATGTCACAGTTTACAAAGCACAAAGTATTCTCCCCCCCCCCCCCCCCCCCCCCCCCCCAGCACCACGAGGCCAATTATCTGTAAAGTATAACATTCCATAATAAAGATCACCCAATATCTCCTGTTGGAAACTGAAGGTGTAGCCAATATGGGTGAGGTTAAAAGTCAAGCACAGCTATGATGCCCTCCAAAGTAAGACTGAGAGTGGGCAGGCTGCATCTCAATTCACATATCAAGAATTGCCATGGGAAGATATTTGAAAACTGCCATCAGCCATTAAATCTGTATAGCTCCTCTTATTAAAATCCTCAGATTCTGTGGTGCTATGACACAGCCTTTTCAATTACTTTCAGTTGCTCAAGTAGGTTGTTACTCTATTTACATTTAACTGCAGCAGAAGCTCAGGAAGCCAGTCCCTTAACTGCAACACTGTTACTATGCTACGTTATTCATATTATTCAAATTATATATTTCAGCAAATTCATGTAATTAGAGTATCTTTTAAAAGTTTATTTTTTGATCATATCAATGTTTGGCATTATGCGGAGGGTCTTGTGTGAAGTTCTAAATCACATATAAAAGGCACTAAATAATGCTTATATTAATAAGCATAAGGAAAATGAATTGGTTACCCAAGTCCTGCTACAGTTAGGTGCCTGCATTTTGTGTCTTTAATGAAAGATGAAAGTTAACCAAGCATCAATACTTATACTTACCCAGCTGTTTTTGTATCTGCAATATGGTTTCCTCCTTTGATTTTACCTGGAGAGAAGGAGATTTCTGTAGAACCAACTTTTGCTTCTTCAAGGTAACCATCACATAGATCACAAATCATCTCGAGCCCTGACAGATGCTGTGGCCTGAAGATTGGAACAATTTCTTTTAGTATTTATGCATAGCAAGTTTGAGGTTTCTGCACATGAACATTTGTGGCTCATCAAGATGAGGTAGGTTTTAGCACCCGAACCTACACCGAGCTCTCTTGGATCATGGTTCCCATGTTAGATAAAGAATAAGCTTTTCTCCATTCTGTGTCAACTATTTGCCACAGACACAGTCACAGAAAAATATCACTTTCTTAAATTCAATTTAATACACTTCCAACTACAGCCATCCATCGCCACAAGTGATGCTGCACATTACAGCCAAAATAAGAACAGGTATTTGTTGTGGGACCAAACCATAGTTAACTGCTTTCAAATAATCCAAGCTCCAGTCACGTAGGATAGTTGAATCAGCAAGCAGATGAAACATTTACCTCATCAGAATAGACTAATTTAAGCCACAGCAGAGAATCATCCAGTCTCTGTACAGATTTTGTTTCATAAACAATCAGCTGTTAACAACATGAAACAGGCACATTTACAGAAACTATCAGGACACTGGTGAACAAAATTTCTCAACTGGATGTGACCTTTCTAAATTATTTACCTTGGCTCTTGATTACTAAAATGTTTTTTTAAGGCTATTTTTTAAAATCCTGAAATTCAAGGACAATTTTCTAGATATGTCGGTTTACCCTTGGTATGGATACCATTAGTCCCTACTTTGACACTTTTTAAAATAAGAGAATTTAAGTACACACCACTCAGGTTCAGGTCTAATCATCCAATGTTGCAAATCTGTGGCACAAATTGTGAGGAGAAACAAGAAAGGAATTGGCCAATGATGAAACTAATCTTAGTGAAGGGCAGTGCAGAAAGAATAGAATCAACATTTATTGTTTAATGAGTTTCTATCTGGATTGAAAAGTGACAGACTTCAAATGCTCCCGCCAGTCTCAAGCCAAGTTTGGAAAGGCATAGTCTATAATTGTATTACTGGGCATTTTCACATCGCAAGTAGACATACTGTGAATATTTCATGGTCACCGCTGGATGTCACTGAAATTGCAATAAAAAACAAGGGATTCCATACATTCTCATGGCATTTGACCTCTTTCCCAACAGCACAGGAGAATCTACATTATGCATACTGTATTGTACAATATTTACTAAAGTCACTGCCATAATTCAAAATCACGCTATGGATTCTTACTAGCATAATGTACATAGTATTAATAGCAAGCTGGCTCTAGGACATGAATGCTATTTCAGATTGACAGATTATGGTTAGGAACGTACCTCCAAGAGGTATGCTGAGATTTTGGCCACAAGGACAGGAGAAATTACACTGACATTTGCGATGTTACCATGTTAGGGGCATGTCAAACTAAGTGAGAATGCAAGAAGACAGATCAGATGGGGCAATTAGGTACAGGTTAAACTCAACGCAGATAATACATTATTGTAAAAAGAACAGTGAAAAGAATAAAGTAGAAACATTCTCAACAAAACAGAAGAACCAAGAACCAATGGGATACAAATATATTTGATCTGTAAAGGTAAACGTCGAGGTAAAAGAGGCTGAGAAAAAAAGCAGCAAATGGGATTCTGGATGACATCTGGTGGCAGCCATGAACTGAGCAGTCACACAAAAGGTGGCTCTTGTCTAAGAACTTTGATTAAGGCACTTTAACCACAACAAACAGGCACCAAAAGGTCAGCGAATCCCCCAAACCAACCCCCCATCAATCGCATGCCAACCAACATGCCGAGGAACCAGCAACACTGCCGGAAAAGCAGCAAAAAATGAAGAGAGAGAAACCTTTGCATCGGAGCAGGGAAGCCCATGTGGCAGCACGGAACCAGTGACGCCGGTCCCCGCGGAATTTCCAGCGGAGACCCAGACACTGATGGAAAGAATGATGAGTTTCATCACTTCCGAGTTCCAGAAACACAGGGAGACAATGAAGGAGGGCCTCATGGCAGCCATGGGGGCGCAGTGCAGGCCGTGATGGCCAGCATGAAGGAGGCTACGGGCAAAATGGAGCGGAGGCTTGAGGCCCAATAGGTAACAACGCGAGACCTCGAGAAAGCTGTCACGGATCAGGGTGATCTGATTCCGGCACTCAAAGCCACGGTGATGAGGCTGGTCACTGACATTTGTGATGATACCATGTTAGGGGGCATGTCAAACTAAGCAAGAAGGCAAGAAGACAAATCAGAAAGGGCAAAGGGGAAAAAGTCGACGACCAGAAAAAAAAATCACGTTGACAAAACCTGCGGATCGTGGGCCGACCAGAGGGCACGGAGGGAAGGAACTCCATGGAGTATGTAGCAGCAATGCTTGGGAAGCTAGTCGGCATGGAGGGCTTTGCCAACCACTTAGAGGTAGACTGCACCCACAGGTCGCTCCGGCAACAGCCCAAGGCTGGGGAAACTTAGCCCCGATTGTGAGGCTCCACAGATACCAGGATAAGGAACTGATCCTGAGGTGGGCAGAAAGTGTGAAAGCATGCAAGTGGGAAGGACATTCCATCCTCTTGTACCAGGACATTGGAGCAGACCTGACCAAACGCAGGGCAGAATTTAACAACACCAAATCGGCGCTCTATAAAAGGTGAGGTTTGGCATGCTCTACTCCACCAAGATGTGGGTCACCTATCAGGGCAAGGAGTACTACTTCGATGTCCCGGAGGAGGCCAACAAGTTTGTGCGTAAAAATGAACTGGGGAAAAAGTAGTAGAAGGCAATGATCATAGCGCGGGCTTTAGGGACTCAAGAGGGACAGGGGTGACCACATGTGGGGGTGCAAGGGTTGGAGGGGAGAGAAGTAGACAGGGCAAACTAGTTAACAGGACAGCTGCATTCTCAGCGACGAATACAGTGACGGACCTAGGGTGGCGTTATGGTCAGCGGGACCCTGGGCATTTGGAAGCAATGAAGGCGGTGATCGGGGTGGGGGGGGGAAATCAGCTTATAGGGCCCTTAGGAATAAGAAGGAAAGGATAACCAAGCAAGGGCTGATCAATTCAATACTGGAGGTGGATCAACGGTATTCCACGATCCCCAACCATGGAACTGCTGGCTGAGAGAAAAAAGCTGCAGATGGAATTTGATCAGCTCTCCACAGGGAAAGCAATCCACCAGCTCTGCCAAGCATGGGGGTCCTTTTACGAACATGGAGACGAGGCCAGCTCAATGAGATCATGGAATGTATCAATTTCATGCAGTCAGGGAACGCTCCAGGACCAGATGGGTTCCGGTAGACTTTTACAAAAAAAATCATTGCTGACCCCACACCTGCGATTCACTGTCGAGGGGGAGCCTTCCGCTCATGCTGGCACAGGCCTCAATTTCACTGACGACCCAACAGAGTGCAAGTCATACAGACCCATCTCTCTTTTAAACACTGAAGCTAAACTCCTGGTGAAAGCACTGGCGAGGAAGCTGGAAAGTTGCCTGCCAGAAGTGATCATGGAAGATCAGACCAGACTTGTCAAGGGCAGACAACTAACAGCGAACATTAGAGGCCTGTAGAATGTAATAATGTCTCAAAGACAACAGAAGTGATCATCACCCTGGACGCTGAGAAGGCCTTCAATCGGGTAGAATGGAGGTACCTCATGGAGATGCTCGAGTGGTTTGGGTTTGGAGCAGGGTTCACCACATGGGTGTAACTTCTGTGCAGTGCTCCCACGACGAGCAGCAGACGAACACCACCAGCTCTGAGTACTTTCGGCTGCGCAGAGGAATGAGGCAGGGAATGCCTATTATCCTCGCTCCTGTTCGCACTGGCAATTGTCCTTTATTATGGCTGAGCAGCGGACCGGCATTCAGAGAGGGAGTTGGGAGCACAGAGTTTCACTCTATACAGATGACCTGCTCCTTTACATATCAGACCCACTGGCCAGCATGGGAAAGTTAACGGAACTCCTTAGAGAGTTTGGCATCTTCTCAAGTTACAACCTCAACCTGGAGAATAGCAAAATCTTCCCGGTTATCCCCAAAGGGGAAGAAGCGCTAGGGTACAAAATGCCGTCTTGCAGAAGGGGTGACATATGGGAGGCCTGGCCTTGCCAAATCTCCTATTCTACCACTGGGTGGCAAACCCAGAGCAGGCGAGTAGGGTGGCTGAAGAAGCAGGAGGCGGACTGGGTCCAATTGGAAGGGTTCTCCTGCACGTCTCTCCAAGCATTGGCCACCGCCTCAATCCCAGCCCCCCCCCCCCCCCCCCCCCCCCCCCAACACACATACTCTTGGAGCCGGTGGTAGTAACCACATTAAAGACCTGAAACCTGGGGCGGAATTGTCCGACCCCCGCAGGGTCGGGGAATCGCCCGGGGCCAGCGTAAATCCCGCCCCCGCCGTGGCCGGAATTCTCCGCCACCCGGGAATCGGCGGGAGCGGGAATCGTGCCCCGCCAATCGGCGATTCTCCAGCCCGCGATGGGCCGAAGTCCCGCCGCTGTCAGGCCTCTCCCACCTCTGTGCCGGTGGGATTGGCGGCGCGACTGGGGCCCCCGGGGTCCTGGGGGGGGGCGCGGGGCGATCGGACCCCCACGGTGGCCTGGCCCGCGATCGGGGCCCACCGATCGGCGGGTGGGCCAGTGCCGTGGGGGCACTCTTTTTCTTCCACCGCCGCCACGGCCTCCACCATGGAAGAGACCCCCTCCACCGCGCATGCGCCGGTGGTGACATCAGCGGCCGCTCCGCCGCATGCGCTGACTCACGCCGACCGGCGAAGGCCTTTCGGCCAGCCCCGACGGCGATCGGCGTGGCGCCAAAGGCCGTTGGCGCCAGTCGGCGGAGCGGGAGCCACTCCGGCGCGGGCTTAGCCCCTAAAGGTGCGGAATTCTCCGCACCTTTGGCAAGGCCCGACGCCAGAGTGGTTGGCGCCACTCCACTAGGCCGGGACCCCCCGCCCCGCCGGGTAGGGGAGAACTTCGCCCCAGTTCAGGCAATACTTCAAACTCGGTGGTATGTCTATAGAGGTCCCCGTCTGCAATAGCCATAAGTTCACTCCGGCTAGGGTAGATGTGACACTTAGGACATGGAAGGAGGACAGAGGTACCTTGAGGGTGAAGGACCTGTACGTGGACGGCAGATTAGCGACCCTGGGAGAACTTTTGGAGAAGTTCCAACTCCTGAAAGGGAACGACCTTCAGTATTTACAGCTGCTCTTCACAGGGAACTGTGCAGATGTCCTGGCCATTGCCTCTCTGAGGGGCAGGTGGAGATTTCTGCTGCGATGGAAATCAGCAGCACCACCCAGAGCCTCAGAATGGCTTTCAGATCTGGTTGAATTCCTGAAGTTAGAAAAAAAAAATTCTCGATAAGGGGGTCAGAGGAGAAATTTCACAGCACGTGGAGAAGGTTCACCAACCTTTTCGAGGACCTGTTCGTAACCAGCAAACTTCACGATAAATGTAAATAAAATGTTCTCTTTGTAACTATGTACACCATTGTAAAGAAGGAAACATGACAATGGTACTCGATGCGACCTGTGATATAGATGTTGTTGATGGGGTTATTGTTCTTGTTTTGGGTTTTTTTTGTTTTATTTATCTATGTGTTAAATTTGATATTCAGTGTTAAAATTTCAATAAAAATACTTTTTTTTTTTTAAATGGGATTTGGAATATATACAAAATACTTAAAATACTTCATAAAAAATTTCAATTAAGGGGCAATTTTGTGTGGCCAATCCACCTACCCTGTACATCTTTGGGTTGTGGGGGTGAGACCCACGCAGACCCGTGGAGAATGTGCAAACTCCACACAGACAGTGGCCAGGAGTGGGTTTGTACCCGGCTCCTCGGCACCATGAAACAGTCATGCTAACCACTGTGCCATCGTGCCGCCCTATATAAAAATACTTTAGAGGCAATTATAAATGCAGTTAATTTGTATTGGCATTTATTACACAGTTCAAAACTGGTGTACATTTCTAGGCATCCCTTATACAAAGAATATTATAGGTATGGAAAGGTACAGCAAAGATTCACTGAATACTAGGAACAAGAGCTTATAGGAAGAAGGCTTGAATAAAAGGTTTTGGACTGGAATAAAGAAGGTTAAGACAGAAATAAACAGCAGTTTTGTAAACCATTATTGGTTTTGAAATAACACGCTGTGACATTTAAGTCATTCTGTGCACCAGCAGACGTGTGGTAACAAGGAGGACTTAAATCAGGATCAACATATTTGTACTGTGCCTTTCACATAATAAAGCATTTGTAGGTGCTTCACAGGAGCATTATCAAACAAAATGACACTGAGCCATTCAAGGCAATGCTAGTACAGATGACCAAATTCTAGCCAACAAGTAGGCTTTAAGGAGTGTGTTAAAGAAGAAAGCAGGTAGAGAGGTGAGATGTAAGTAGGGTATTCCAAACAAATGGCCTCTGCAACTGAAGGCATGTCACCAATGGTGGAGTAATTGAAATAGGGATGCGGAAAAGGCTGGAACAAGAGGAACATAGATATTTCAGACGGTTATGGGCTGAAGAACCTCACAGAGGTAGAGAGAGGCAAGGCTATGGAGGGATTTCAACACAAGAATACAAATTTTCAAATTAAGATGTTGCTTGACTGAAGCCAATGTAGGTCAAGGAGCATAGGAGTGATAGATGAATGGGACTTAAGTGCAAGTTAAGAGATGGACTGCTGTGTTTTGGTGACCTCAAGTTTGTGGAGAGTGACATATGGGGGAACAGCCAGGACTGCACTGGGATAGTCAAGTCTAGAAGTTGCAATGACATGAATGAAGGTTGCAACAGCAGATTTGCTGAAACAGAGGTGAAGGCAGGCGTTACAGAGGTGGAAATAGGCAGTCTTAGTGACAGCACAATAACGACTTCCAGTGACGACCAGGTGTGAGTGATTGCACATTTGACTGCTCCCACTTATGGCGGTGTTTTTGGGCCTTTTCCCCGATTAACAGGTTGATGGAAAACGGTGCAGGAAGAGCTTATTCCACCGGTGGATGGATTCATGGACCAGAAGTCGTTTTAGGCGAAAGGAGTTGTCGGAGCGAGAAACTTGGCCTGTGAACAGGGGAAGATGGCGGAGGGCAAGAGATCAGCCCTACCATCTCAATGGTCGAGGGAACAGCTGGTGGACTTCTTGAACGAGAAGTTCACCCAGGAGAGAAAGGAGTCTCTGAAGGGCCTGCCGAAGTTGGTGGACCCGCTTAAAGCAGGGATCAACCGTGTAGAGCTGAGGCTGGAGACTCAAAGCCAGGACATCCAGAAGGTGGAGCAGACGGTGGGGGAACAGCTTACTTCGTTGGCGGCTGAGATGGGGGTGATGCAAGTTACCCAGAAGCGGCTTCAGGAGAAGGTGGAAGATCTGGAGAACTACTCTCAGAGACAGAACCTGAGGATTGTGGGGTTGCGAGAGGTTATTGAGGGAGCGGACGCTGGCTCGTAGGTAGCCAAGATGTTGGGGAAGTTGCTGGAAGAGGGGGTCTTTGAATGGCCCCTGGAGGTGGACCGGGCGCACAGGGCGCTGATGAGGAACCCGTAGGGTAACGGGCCGCCGAGTGCGATGGTGGTGCGATTGCACTGGGATCTTGAGGTGGGCCAGGCAGGCGAGGCGATGTACCTGGGAGGGCAGTACTTCAAGTATACGAGGACCTGGGTGTGGAGCTGGCCAAGAGGAGAGCGGGCTTTAACAGGGTGAAGGCCTTTAAAAAGGGGGTGAAGTTCATGATGCTGGACCCGGCCCGCCTCTGGGTGACCTACAATGGTCAGGAGTATCATTTTGAGACACCTGAGGGAGCAATGGAGCTTGTGAGTGACAATGGACTGGCAGGAGAAGGATTACATTGGACTTTGGAGGTGGTGTTTGGGGAGGTTGGTTCTCCCTGTCCCCTTGGCCGGGGAGGTTGTGGTTCGGGTTTCCCCTCCCCCAGGAGGGATTCCTTCCCTCTTTTGTTTTGTTTTTCCCCTGGGGGGTTGTGGATCTTTTTCTCGTCATGGCGGTAACATATCTGGGGGATGGGGGGTTTGGGGGGAACCTGCATTCTTCGTTTGTTGGCTGCACTTGGGGCTGTTTTAAGGGGATATGGGAAGGTCATGGATGAGTGCATTGGGCTCTGTATTTTCCTCTGGGAGGTATTTTTCTTCTGTGGGGGCAGTTGTAGAGGGTTTCTCTGTCTTTATTTGTTGATATTGTTGTTTGCACCAAGGTAGTGTTTGAACGGGTTAGAGTAGAAGCAGTGGGGGGTAGGATCATAGTGTCATAGAATTTACAGTGCAGAAGGGGCCATTCGGCCCATCGAGTCTGCACCAGCCCTTGGAAAGAGCATCCCACTTAAGCCCACGCCTCCAACCTATCCCTGTAACCCTGTAACTCCACCCAACCTTTTTGGACTCTAAGGGCAATTTTATCATGGCCAATCCACCTCACCTGCACATCTTGGAACAGTGGGAGGAAACTGGAGCACCCGGAGGAAACCCACAGACATAGGGAGAATGTGCAGACAGTAACCCAAGCCAGGAATCGAACCTGGGACCCTGGAGCTGTGAAGCAACTGTACTAATCACTGTGCTAGCGTGCTGCGAGCTATGGGCGGGGCCTGCGAGGCTAGCTGGGTGGGCTAGTTCATGGAAGCGCAGTGGGGGCTGAACAGGTGGTTAGTGTGTTGATGGGGGCTGGGATTGTTGTTCTGTGTAGGGAGTGGGGGGGGGGGGGGGAAGACTGCTGACAGGGGCTGGTGGAGTGGTGGAGGGTAAGGGGCGATGCAGGCGGGGAAGGCTCCGGGCCCGGATGAGTTCCCGGTGGAATTTTATAAAATGTTTTCGGGGAACTTGGTGCCCCTGCTGGTAAGGGCGTTCAATGAGGCAAGGGAGCAGGGGCTGCACCCCCCAATGCTATCGCAGGCCTCGATCTCCTTAATTTTAAAGAGAGATAAGGATCCGGGGCAGTGTGGGTCCGACAGGCCAATTTCATTATTAAATGTGGAAGCTATGTTGCTGGCCAAGATCTTGACCTCACGGATTCAGGATTGTTTGCTGAGGGTGATAGGGGAGCACAAGACGGGGTTTGTTAAGGGGAGGCACCTGTCGGCTAACATCGGGCGGTTGTAAAGCATTATAATGACGTCCCCTGAGGGACAAAGTGTGGAGGTGGTGGTCGCCATGGATGCAGAGAAGGCCTTCGACCAGGTGGAGTGGGACTATTTGTGGGAGGCATTGGGGCAGTTTGGGTTTGGGCAGGGGTTTGCGGATCGAGTCTGGCTGTTGTACTATGCGGCGACAACAAGTGTGCGAAAGAACCGGGTGAGCTTGGATTATTTCAGGTTGCACTGGCGAATGAGGCAAGGATGTCCACTCTCCCCATTGTTCTTTTCCTTGGCGATAGAGCCATTGGCAATGGCACTGAGAGCGTCAAGGGATTGGCAGGGGGTGGGAGGGGTTGGAGCATAGGGTCTCGTTGTACACGGACAATTTACTGCTCTATATATCAAACCTTTGGAGGTTATTGGGGGATTATGGGCATATTGGAAGAATTTGATCGGTTCTCAGGGCATAGATTGAATATGGGGAAGAGTGAGGTTTTCCCCATCCAAGCGAGGAGTCAGGAGAGGAGGTTGGGGGAGTCGCCGTTTAGAGTAGTGGGGGCAGGCTTTCGGTATTTGGGCATTCAGGTGGCGCGGGGGTGGGAGCAGCTGCACAACCTGAATCTGGCTCGATTGGTGGGACAATGAAGCGGGAATTTAGGAGGTGGCATGTGCCCCCGCTATCACTGGCGGGACCGGAGGGGGGGCTCTTCCAAACTTAAAAAATATATATACTCTTTAAAAAATTTAGAGTACCCAATTCATTTTTTCCAATTAAGGGGCAATTTAGCGTGGCCAATCCACCTACTCTGCACATCTTTGGGTTGTGAGGGCGAAACCCACGCAAACACGGGGAGAATGTGCAAACTCCACATGGACAGTGACCCAGAGCCGGGATCGAACCTGGGACCTCAGCACCTTGAGGCAGCAATGGGCTCTTCCAAACTTGCTGAATTATTATTGGGCGGCGAATATAAACATGGTCAGGAAGTGGGGGAGGGGTTGGTATGGGAGCAGATGGAGGCAGCCTCTTGTAAGGACTCGAGTTTGGGGGCATAATTGACAGCACCTCCACCGTTTTCACCGGCCAGGTACTCCACAAGCCTGGTAGTGGTGGCAGCCTGGAGGGTGTGGGGACAGTGGTGGCAGCACCTGAGGCTGGAGGGGGCCTCAATTTGGGCCCCGATCTGCGGGAATCATCAGTTTGCTCTGGGGGTTTTGGGGGTGGCAACGGAGGGAGGCGGGGGGGGGGGATTGAGAGGTTGGGATCCATTCATTAGGGGCAGCTTCTCGAGCTTGGAGGGGTTGGTGTAGGAATTTGAGTTGCCCGCCAGGAATGGGGGGTGGAGCCGGTGGGATGTTAGATATTTATTTGTTTTGATTATTAGTATTCTTGTATGCTTGCTTTTTTATGGTTGTGTTTGATGTATATGGAGAAACACCTCAATAAAACGTTTTACAAAACAAAAATTATGGCATGATAATGAGGTCAGAGCTCATCTCATGGCTAAAGATGACACCAAGATTGTAAACAGACTTGTTTAATCTCAAACTGTTACCAGTGAGAAGGTTTGAGTCGGTAGCTCGGCAATAGAATTTGGAGTGAAATGAAATGAAATGAAAATCGCTTATTGTCACGAGTAGGCTTCAATGAAGTTACTATTAAAAGCCCCTAGTCGCCACATTCCGGCGCCTGTCCGGGGAGGCTGGTACAGGAATCAAACCGTGCTGCTGGCTTGCGTGGTCTGCTTTAAAAGCCAGTGATTTAGCCCAGTGAGCTAAACCAGCCCCTAGGTTTGGGGCTTCAGAGTGGGGCTTCAGTCTTTCAGTTTTTCATTTAAGGAAATATCTGTACATCCCATATCTGTGCTGAATTTAAGATGATGCAAAGAATTAAATGGAAAAATAATGACTCCTGCACTCTCCTCAGCACAACACAATTTATTAGAATGTGGAATACTTTACTGCAAGTAGTCATAATATGAAAGGGAACCATATAAAAATTTGAAAAGAAAAAGTATAAAAAGATTCTCAGACAGCAATTTCAATTAACTGCACATTCTACTGTTCCCCTACTGGCCCGCTATCTACTCACAATGCAGCCTAAGCCCAGATATTCATAGTTACTGGAGTTCCCCATTAGCTGCAAGAGAAAAGGGTACTACAGAATGCAGTATTAAGTTACATGAATCAGGGACTGGTATAAAGCAAAATGTACGATTAGGTCATACAAATTGGGGGTTGGTGGGAAGGAAAGCATCAGTTAAGTTGATAACAGACTTATAGTACAATTACCGAAGTCCAGGTGTGCTTCTCCCCGCTCTTATATTGTAGATTTTTATCTTGGCTCCGAGTAGGCAACTTAATGCTGTGCACACACGCAAAATCTGCCCTCCCTGGGAAAAGAAAAATGCACTTTCAGAATCTTAACATTTGTACACAAACACAGCAACATTTATCATACAGCATTTATAATGCTGCTTAAAGCACTTCAGAGAGGTGTAATCAGCCAGCCAAAGCTTGTGATATTAGATGGGTTGAGGTGAGTCTTAAAAGCATGGAGTTTAGACCGTGAAGCTCAGGCACCCAAAGACATATCCACCAATGTTGTGGGGAGTCAAATAAAGAGAGGATGGAGGAGATTACAGCGGTAAGGAAAGTGAAAGCCAGGAAAAGATTTAAATATGAGGATAAGAATTTTAAATTTGGAGGTATTTTGGGATCAGGAATCAACAGGGGTCAGTGTGGACATTGTGGCGAGCTGTACTTGGTGTGGGATATCAAATGTTGTTTTATATGGAGTGAGAGGAATGGGAGATTGGAAAGAACAGCATCAGAATAAAAGAGTGAAAATGACAAAATGATGCTGAGGGTTTCAGCTGCAGATGAACCAAGGTAGGGATTGGTGCAGAAGCAGATGATGTTCATGGAGGTGGAAGTAGGTGGGTTCTGTAATGTAGATTTTGGAATTGGGTGGTTGTCTTGGTTTTGAATGGGATGTTGAGGTTGCTGATAGTCTCATGCAGCTCGAGGCAGTGACTGTAGAGGTATGAAAACTATTCATGGTGGTGGCACGGTATTTGCCAAAGACAGTTGCTTTGCTCAACTCAGTGGTGAACTGGTGGTAACTGCAGTTCATCCAAGATTGGATGTCAGACAAGCAACCTGAAAACACATAGGCAGCAGAGGCTTAGAGGTGAATAGGTAGAACTAGGTGCCATCGTGTACATGTCTGTGGATGACATGTCTAAGGGGTAACATGTATACAAAGATGATGATGGGGCCTAAGGTGGATTCATGAAGAAATGTAGGGTAAAGCGAGGATGCTTGAATCCACAACCTCTAAGAGGCAAAGATGTTACCAACTGAATTGTGGTTGATACCTCAATATGTGATGTATTGGAGACCATTAACTTCCACCCAGTAGGTCATTGGGTGGAAATGTACTTACTACCTGAATTTCCACAGGTTGATAATGTACAGTTGCTAGGCCTGCACAGGTCTTTTAACGCGTACTGGGTTAATGACTGCATCAGGAGGCATCTTGGCAGTATCCCCTTAAATTGCTCTCCCAGCAATACCTCTCACTGATGGCATCAATAATATCTTGGTCAAAATAACTACATAACAAATCAGTGTATGTTTTAAAATCACAATTTATTTTCTTCCCAAACCACATCTCATCTAGTGGGTGAACATTTGTAAGATAAATAACACATTATCCATAGTCGTCACTTCATGGTTTTATTAAAGCTCCAGTATGATAGGAAGGCCTAAGCATTTTGGCTTAATTAAGTGCATGCTATGGGCCACAAAAGCGTTATAAATATTCATATATCTCAAGTTGCAACTACTATTGTGGTAAAACCACTGTACTATATATTACGTGTATTGTGACAGATGGCCACTATTATAGTGAATGGGTAAACCACTACCCAATGGCTCCACCCCCCTTGGGCCCGGTATAAAGGTGGCTGGTCTCCACCTCAGATCCAGTTCAGGATCATAGGCCAGGCAGCTTACAGTTTAGTGTATTAAAGCCTCAGTTACATTCATCACTGGTCGTGTGTTTATTGATGGCATATCAACTATCTATCCTGATTTAGGACTTATCCGCCAATCGTGCAACACCAAAACCCTTCAGGCCTCCGAAATTCAAATTGTGCAGTCGAGAAAATTAAATATATATAAAATTGCACAGAGGCCAGAGTTTGCCTGGGGTCTGTTGGGACAGATTGACAGGGCTTTTCCTTAACCCAAGGACAATTGCCTGGACAACTTGCCCTGCAAGAGTCAAAGCCTGCAGCACATCCCTGACCAGATTGAAATGGATGCACATCATGGCCAACACTGGGTACATTACTTTTCCCGCAATTTCCACCAGACGGATTTTATTTTATAATACGATATGTGTGAGGGTTCATTACGATCAATTGTTAATGCCATACCCACAATGAAGAAACGTTTCAGAATTTCACTCTGCAGTAATGCCTCTCGGCTAGAACCACCATTCAAACATCAATTACTCTGTCCTGCTCCTCACAAGGCCCCAAAAGCCGGGAGCTCGGCGGAAACAGACCCAACTGCAATCACCAGCCGCACTCACCCCCTCCATTATCCCACCATCAATTTCAACAATCTGCTCCGCCATTGCCGTGAACCGAAATAACCGCCTTCGCCTAAAAAGCCGCAACTTCAGGGCAGCTCCGAACAGCAACCCGAACCGGATCCTCACATCAATCATCCGCTAACCCCGCCCCCCGGATCAATCATCCGCTAACCCCGCCCCCCGGATCAATCACCCCCTAAACCCCGCCCCCCGGATCAATCACCCGCTAACCCCGCCCCCCGGATCAATCACCCCCTAAACCCCGCCCCTCCCATCAATCACCCGCTAACCCCGCCCCCCGATCAATCACCCGCTAACCCCGCCCCCCGGATCAATCACCCGTTAAACCCGCACCCCGGATCAATCACCCGCTAACCCCGCCCCCCGGATCAATCACCCGCTAACCCCGCCCCCCGGATCAATCACCCGCTAACCCCGCCCCCCGGATCAATCACCCGCTAAACCCGCACCCCGGATCAATCACCCGCTAACCCCGCCCCCCGGATCAATCACCCGCTAAACCCTGCCCCCCGGATCAATCACCCGCTAAACCCCGCCCCCCGGATCAATCACCCGCTAACCCCGCCCCCCGGATCAATCACCCGCTAAACCCCGCCCCCCCGGATCAATCACCCGCTAAACCCTGCCCCCCGGATCAATCACCCGCTAAACCCGCCCCCCGGATCAATCACCCGCGAACCACCGACCCTCACATCAATCACCCGCTAACCCCGCCCCCCGGATCAATCACCCGCTAACCCCACCCCTCACATCAATCACCCGCTAACCCCGCCCCCCGGATCAATCACCCCTAAACCCCGCCCCTCACATCAATCACCCGCTAACCCCGCCCCCCGGACCAATCACCCGCTAACCCCCACCCCTCACATCAATCACCCGCTAAACCCCGCCCCCCGGATCAATCACCCGCTAACCCCGCCCCCCGGATCAATCACCCGCTAACCCCACCCCCCCCTATCAATCACCCGTTAACCCCAGCCCCTCACATCAATCACCCGCTAACCCCGCCCCCCGGATCAATCACCCGCTAACCCCAGCCCCCCACATCAATCACCCGCTAAACCCCGCCCCTCACATCAATCACCCGCTAAACCCCGCCCCTCACATCAATCACCCGCTAACCGCCGACCCTCACATCAATCACCCGCTAACCCCGCCCCCCGGATCAATCACCCGCTAACCCCAGCCCCCCACATCAATCACCCGCTAAACCCCGCCTCTCACATCAATCACCCACTAACCCCACCCCCCATCAATCACCCGCTAAACCCCGCCCCTCACATCAATCACCCGCTAAATCAAGCTCCTCACGTTAATCACCCACTAACCCCACCCCCCAGATCAATCACCCGCTAACCCCACCCCCAGGATCAATCACCCGCTAAACCCCGTCCCTCACATCAATCACCCGCTAAAACCTGCTCCTCTCCTCCTCAACCGACGACGTGTAGCGTCGCCCGACTGAAACCCCCTTTATCGACAACTGACGATACGCATGCGTCACCCATCTTCCGCTCATTCGGAAGAACCAGCACAGAGGAGACAGGCTGAAGAACATCGTTCTGCGTTTTTAGGTTGTTTATCTGAGCTCAGAAGGCCGAGACGGTGATCCTATTGAAACATATAACATTCCGAGGGGGGTTCTGGCAGGGTAGACATCCTTAAACAGGAAAAATTAAAAGCAGTGAACTATTGAAATGGATTACCCGCAAATGCTCGATTTCCAAGCATTGTCTGGCATCTCTGACTTTGTCTATATAAATGTTTCTGGAATATACCTCCATTCACCTGAGGAAGGAGCAGTGCTCCGAAAGCTTGTGTTTGAAACAAACCTGTTGGACTTTAACCTGGTGTTGTAAGACTTCTTACTGTGCTCACCCCAGTCCAACACCGGCATCTCCACATCATGGCTCTCCTCAATCACCAGCTAAAGCCTGCCCCTCACATCAATCACCCAGTGAAACCCTGCACCCCTCATCAATCACCTGCTAACCCCACTCCTCACATCAATCACCCACTAAACCCCGCCCCTCACATCAATCATCTACTAAACCCTGCCCCTCACATCTGTCACCCACTAAACCCCGCCCCTCACATCAATCACCCACTAAACCCCGCCCCACACATCAATCACCCGCTAAATCAAGCCCCTCACATCAATCACCAGCTAAACCCAGCCCCTCACATCAATCACCCGCTAAACCCCGCCCCCACATCAATCACCCACTGAAACCCCGCACCCCACATCAATCACCTGCTAAACCCCGCCCCATGTCAATCACCCTCTAAACCCTGCCCCTTACATCAATCACCCGCTAAAAACCGCCCCTCACATCAACCACCCACTGAAACCCCGCCCCTCACATCAACCACCCACTGAAACCCTGCCCCTCACATCAATCATCCGCTAAACCCTGCCCCTCACATCAATCACCCGCTAAACCTCGCCCCTCACATCAGTCACCCGCTAAACCCTACACGTACATAAAAAGCTAAAGGGTAGCCAGGGAAATGGTTGGCCCACTGAAGGATAGGCAAGGGAATCTATGTGTGGAGCCAGAGGAAAAAGGTGAGGTACTAAATGAATACTTTGCATCAGTATTCACCAAAGAGAAGGAATTGGTGAATGTTGAGTCTGGAGAAGGGTGTGTAGATAGCCTGGGTCACATTGAGATCTAAAAAGACGAGGTGTTGGGCGACTTGAAAAATATTAAGGTAGATAATACCAGGACCTGAAGGGATCTACCCCAGGATACTGAAGAAGGCTAGAGAGGAAATTGCTGAGGCCTTGACAGAAATCTTTGGATCCTCACTGTCTTCAGCTGATGTCCCGTAGGACTGGAGAATGTAGTGATCTATACATCTGCACAGACACCAGGGACTACAGCACAGATGTAACAGCCATAGCATCACTAGAGGGCAGTATCAGAGATGGGTATAAAGGGTCCAGCCCAAGGGAGGATCTGCCTCTTTCAGAAGCACAGGGCTAGTGAGCAGCAGCAGACAGAGACAGCTCAGCATAGGCAGTTTACCTTAGCTTCACTGGTGATATCTCTTGACTGTATTACATCTAGGTGAGCTCTGGAAACAGAACGACCCTCTGAATAAAGTATTTGTATTAACTGTAAGTCTACAATCTTTATTCAAATTTAGAGAATAACATAGAGAATAGCCAATGTTGTTCCTTTGTTTAAGAAGGGTAGCAAGGATAATCCAGGAAACTACAGGCCGGTGAGCCTTATGTCATGTGGTGATTGTAGATCTGAGTAGATGCAATACAACTGAGCAAGCACTAGAGGGAGCACGGGAGAGCTATATATACACAGGGACAGGAAATGACAACACACTTCACGGAAGGCAGAACTCGTAGCAGGACACAGACACAGGCAGGCAGCATTTGAGGTAGCCGTAAGTTAAGCTCAGAAGAGAGAACGAATTCACAATAAAGCATCTTCTCCACCTTTGAGACTACGAGCTTTATTAAGACACGAGGAACAACACATGTCAGTGGTAGGGAAATTATGGAGAGAATTCTTCGAGACAGGATCTACTCCCATTTGGAAGCAAATGGATGTATGAGCGAGAGGCAGCATGGTTTTGTGAAGGGGAGGTCATGTCTCACTAACTTGATACAGTTTTTCGAAGAGGTCACAAAGATGATTGATGCAGGTAAGGCCGTGAATGTTGTCTACATGGACTTCAGTAAGGCCTTTGACAAGGTCCTTCATGGTAGACTGGTAGAAAAGGTGAAGTCACACGGGATCAGGGGTGAGCTGGCAAGATGGATACAGAACTGGCTAGGTCATAGAAGGCAGAGAGTGGCAATGGAAGGGTGCTTTTCTAATTGAAGGGCTGTGACTAGTGTTGTTCCGCAGGGATCAGTGCTGGGTCCTTTGCTGTTCATAGTATATATAAATGATTTGGAGGAAAATGTAACTGGTCTGATTAGTAAGTTTGCAGATGACACAAAGGTTGGTGGAATTGCTGATAGCGATGAGGACTTTAGAGGTTACAGCAGGATTTAGATCGCTTGGAGACTTGAGCGGAGAGGTGGCAGATGGAGTTTAATCCGGACAAATGTGAGATAATGCATTCTGGAAGGTCTAATGCAGGTAGGAAATAGACAGTGAATGGTAGAACCCTCAAGAGTGTTTACAGTCAGAGAGATCTAGGTGTACAGGTCCACAGGTCACTGAAAGGGGCAACACAGGTGAAGAAGGTAGTCAAGAAGGCATACGGCTTGCTTGCCTTCATTGGCCAGGGCATTAAGTATAAGAATTGGCAAGTCATGTTGCAGCTGTATAAAACCTTAGTTAGGCCACACTTGGAGTATAGTGTTCAATTCTGGTCATCACACTACCAGAAGGATATGGAGGCTTTAGAGAGGGTGCAGAAGAGATTTACCAGGATGTTGCCTGGTATGGAGGGCATTAGCTACGAGGAGCGGTTGAATAGACTCAGTTTGTTCTCACTGCAACGACGGAGGTTGAGGGGCGACCTGATAGAGTTCTATAAAATTATGAGGGGCATAGACAGAGTGGATAGTCAGAGGCTTTTTCCCAGGGTAGAGGGGTCAATTACTAGGGGGCATAGGTTTAAGGTGCGAGGGGCAAGGTTTAGAGGAGATGTCAAAGCAAGTTTTTTACGCAGAGGGTAGTGGGTGCCTGGAACTCGCTGCCGGAGGAGGTGGTGGAAGCAGGGACGATAGTGACATTTAAGGGGCATCTTAACAAATACATGAATAGGATGGGAATAGAGGGATACGGACCCAGGAAGTGTAGAAGATTTTAGTTTAGACGGGCAGCATGGTCGGCATGATGTACATGTTCTTTGTACATCAATTACCCGCTAAAACGCACCCCTCTCAATCACCAGCTAAACCCCGCCCCTCATATCAATCACCCAGTGAAACCCCGTCCCTCACATCAAACCCCCAGTGAAACCTCACCCCCCACATCAATCACCCACTGAAACCCCGCCCCTCACAACCACCCACTGAAACCCCGCCCCTCACTTCAATCACTACGTGAAACGCCGCCCCTCAACAAACCACATTCCACACAACAAACCCCGCCATCATAGTAAATATTGTCGCTCACTCAAATGCCGCCCCTCAGAACAGGTTCAGTCCCAGGTTCGATCCCAGCCCTGGGTCACTGTCCGTGTGGAGTTTGCACATTCTCCCCGTGTCTGCATGGGTCTCACCCCCACAACCCAAAGATGCGCAGGTTAGGTGGATGGGCCACACTAAATTGCCCCTTAATTGGAAAAAAATAAATGGGTACTCTAAATTTATTTTTAAAAATCTTTGCCTTCCACCTCAACAGCCTGGACATTTCAATGAACCAGCTCCAGCATGATAGCATCATCAAATATATACACTTTTTAGCATTCTGAAGGAACCATTCCATCTGCAACGCCCTGGCCCATTCCTTAGTCATTCCCAACAACTCCTCCCTTTCTGCCAGTACCTGGGTTTCAGCTGGTCCGTCTCCTGACACTTTTATTTCCAGTATTTCCGAACACTGAGAGATAGAGAACGAACACAAGAGCTCACAAAGTAGGAACAGGAGTAGATCATATGACCTGTTGAGCCATTCAATTTGATTATTGCTGACCTTGGGCTTCAACTTCACTTCCTGTCTATTCCCCAAGTCTCTTGATTACCTGAGAGACCAAATTTCTCTCTATCTCAGGCTTAAATGTATTCAGTCATGTAGCAACCATAACCCTCCAGGATAGAGAATTCCAAATATTCATAATCCTTTGAGTGAAGTAATTTCTGCTCACCTCAGTCCAAAATGGTTGGCCCCTTATCCTGAGGCTGTATCCCCTTGTTTTAATTCCCCAACCAGCAGAAACAAACTCTCAGTGTTTACCCTATTGTTGGATTTATTAATTGTTTGGCGTCCTTTAAAAAATCAACGAAATACATACTGGGAAATAAATGATTTTTAGAAATGCTTAGTTGTAACAAGTATAATCAATGTTCTGGAAAATAAGCAAACTGTTGAACTCTTAAGGTCATGTCCGCAGATACTAACAATGTTTCGAAGAATGTTCCATGTAAACTCTACCTAAAGAAACAATATATGGATATGCCATTATATTGAAGACATATTCAGCAAATTGCAACAATCAAGTAACATAGTAAGGCTAGTGACTAATCATGATGAAAAGGCTTTAACTATGAGAAAGCGCATGGGAAACTACTGAGTCAGGGAAATATTAATTAATCTTGAGTAAGTGATTAATGTTTAATTAACTAATCACCTGTTGAGTAATTGACACCTTTCTGTACAAATCAAGGGGGGTCTCAGCTGTGAGTTAGAACCAATGTAAAATGAGTAAGGGACTAAACTATAGATAAGGATTTCTGTAAGAACATGATCGTATTATTGATCTTTGACAGAATTCTAGCCTTTCGGAATTCTTGAAGCATTTGTTGAAATTACTTTTATTTTCAATGTATTTTCTTTACATTTTTCTTGTGTTTATGTTTTAACGCTTTTTCGCTATGTCTTGACAAGTTTATGTATTATTTTGATCTAAGTTTTGATTCAGTTCTTATGCAAATTAAGTGAATATTTAGCAATAAAGTCATGCTTTGGACACCTCCAATCAACTGGACTGGTTACCTTATTTTGGGGAAAAAATAAGCGATCCAACACCTATCAAGCCTCTTCAGAATCTTATACATTTCAATGAGATTGCCTCTCATTTTTCCAAACTACAGAGAAAATAGACCCAATTTGCTCAGCCTCTCATTGTAAGTCAAGTTCCTCATTCCAGGGACTAATTTAGTGAAACTTCGCTGTAACGCGCCCAACACAAGTATATCCTTTCTTAAATGTGGAGACCAAAACTTCACACAGTCTTTCAGATGTAATCTCACCAACAACCTGTTCAACTTTAGCAATACTTCTTTATTCCTGTACTCCAATTCCCTTGCAATAAAGGCCAACATACCATTTGCCTTCCTAATTGCCTGCTGTACCACCTGGTGTTAACTTTTTTCAATCATTGTACCAGCACACCCAAGTCTCTTTGCAAATGCATACTTAGAAGTTTCTGACTTTTAAAAAAATGTTCAGCTGAAGGACAGCACAATGATGCAGTGGTTAGCACTGTTGCCTCACGCGCCGAGGACCTGGGTCACTGTCCATGTGGATTTTGCATATTCTCCCTGTGTCTGCGTGGGTCTCACCTCCACAACCCAAAAAGATGTGCAGGGTAGGTGGATTAGTCACGCTAAATTTCCCCTTAATTGGAAAAAGATAATTGGGTACTCTAAATTTATATTTAAAAAAATATTCAGCTCTTCTATTCTTTCAACCAAAGTGAATAACTTCACACTTCCCTCCATTATAATCCACCTTCGATCTTCTTGCCTATTCCCTTAATCTGCGTCTGTTTCTTGGCTGCAGCCTCTCTGTGTCTCCCCATAGCTTATCTTTCCACATGGCTTTCTTTCATCAGCAAACATAGATACAATACTCTCTACTTCATCTAGATGGCTGAGACCTCATCACTGGCCCTTGTGGTACACTACTATTCATGACCTGCCAACTTGCAAAAATCCCATTTACACCCATTCTGCTTCCTACCTGTTAACCAATCCTCTTTTTATGCTAATATATTACCTCCAATTCCATGCCCACTTATTTTGCCTATTAACCTTTTGTGTGAAAACCTATCAAAAATCGTTTGGAAATCCAGGTGTACTGCACCTTCTGGTTCCCCTTTATCTACCTTACTAATTACACCCCCAAATCTGCATTGTTAAACTAGATTTCTATTCAACTAACAACTGATATAGTTCCCTGTTTCTTCTCTCCCTTCTTTATTGAAAAGCGAAGCAACATTTTTCAATTTCTGAACAAATAGTACCATTCCAGAATCCAAAGAATTACAGAAAATTGTAACCAGCACATCCACTATCCATCAGGCCCAGGGATTTGTTGTTGTTTAATCCCTTAAATTTCTCAAATATTTTTCCCTTGTGGATACTAATTTCTTTCATTCCCTCACTCTTTTTAGCACCTAGTTTACTATCTATTTCTGGAAAGAAACTTGTGTCTTCTACTGTGAAGACAAAAACAGAATATTTCTTCAATGCCTCTGTCATTTCCTCATTCTCCATTATAATTTCTCCCGACTTTACTTCTAAGGGACCATTGGCTACTCTCTTCCTTTTTATATATGTACAAAAGCTCTTACAATCTATTTTTAAATCACTGGCTAGTTTACTCTCATATTCAATTTTTTTCCTTTGCATCAACTTTTTGGTTACTCTTTGCTTGTTTCTAAAACACTCTCGATCGTCAGACTTGTTACTGTTTTCTCCAACACTGTAAGCCTCATCTTCTAATCCAGTACTATCCCTAATCTCCTGAGTGGGTCACAAATTGGTATTTCTTGCTAGGTTTTGCTTTTCAATGGAAAATATTTTTGTTGGACTTTTTATATTGGTTCTTTAAATTTTTCCCATTGTTCATTTACAGCAATTTTTAAAAAAATGTTTTAGTGTAGCCAACGAGTTTTAGAGGCAAAATTTGGTTCCAACTCCATCTACAAGTTTGCTGACGATACGACCATAGTGGGCCAGATCTCGAATAACAATGAGTCAGAATACAGAAGGGAGATAGAGAACCTAGTGGCGTGGTGCAGCGACAACACTCTATCCCTCAATGCCAGCAAAACTAAAACTGACACCCCTGTCAGCATCAACGGGGCTGAGGTGGAGATGGTTAGCAGTTTCAAATTCCTAGGGGTATACACGTCTCCAAAAATCTGTCCTGGTTCACCCACGTCAAAGCTACCATCAAGAAAGCACCTCAGTGCCTATACTTCCTCAGGAAACTGAAGAAATTCGGCATGTCCACATTAACTCTTACCAACTTTTACAGATGAACCATAGAAAACATCCTATCGGGCTGCATCACAGCCTGGTATGGCAACTGCTTGGCCCAAGACTGCAAGAAACTTCAGAGAGTCGTGAACACAGCCCAGTCCATCACACGAACCTGCCTCCCATCCATTGACTCCATCTACACCTCCCGCTGCCTGGGGAAAGCGGGCAGCACCTCCCATCCGGCTTACTCCCACCCCTCACACCTGGCTTACTCACTCTTCCAACTTCTTCCATCGGGCAGGAGATACAAAAGTCTGAGAACACGCACAAACAGACTCAAACACAGCTTCTTCCCCGCTGTAAAAAGACTCCTAAACGACTCTCTCATGGACTAACCTCATTAACACTACACCCCTGTATGCTTCACCTGATGCCGGTGTTCTGTGGTTACATTGTATACCTTGTTTTGCGCTATTATGTATTTTCTTTTTATATCCTTTTCTTTTCATGTACATAATGATCTGTTGAGCTGCTCGCAGAAAAATATTTTTCACTGTACCTCGGTACACGTGACAATAAACAAAAATCCAATCCAATTAATTTTTTCCAATTAAGGGGCAATTTAGCATAGCCTATCCACCTACCCTGCATATCTTTGTGTTGTGGGGGAAAAACCCACGTAATCACGGGGAGAATGTGCAAACTCCACACGGACAGTGACTCAGAGCCAGTATCGAACCTTGGCGCCGTGAGGCAGCAATGCTAGCCTACAGCCAAATCTTTTAATCTATTTATAATTAAAACAGACATGGTTCTGTAGAAGGGTCATATGGACTTGAAGCATTAACTGTGTTTCTTTCTCCACAGATGCTGCCAGACCTGCTGAGTTTACCCTGCATTTTCTGTTTTTATTTCATGTTTCCAGCATCTGTAGTATTTTTCTTTTCTCTTAACTATTTACCTAATTTACTGTAGCCAGTTTCCCTTTGTTACAGACACCTGGTCAGCTCTCAGCAATGGCTCAGATTCTGGACCAAAGCTGCAACTTTAAGTTTTAAGATGATACGGGACGATTATTCGTTCCATGGTTGATAATATAAGAAATAGGGCTATAATTTATAAACAAACTTTATTAAAACAAAAGAAAATAACACAGTATTTAAACTTTTAAATTTCAACCCAACAATAACAGATTACATGTAGTTTCGTAACCTTAACAAACTAGTTCCCATGAAACAGCAGCTCACACACCACTTACACAGGAATGGAAATGGCAATACTTACATTTACAAAGCAAACTTTCTTCCTCAGGGAAATTCTTTAGAACCATTTTAAGACAGCTGAAGAATTGGAGGTGCTTATTAAGGCTCAAGGACTTGGACTGAACTGAAAGGGTTTGAAAGAGAATTTGCTGGTGACTGGGATTGGTTTGTATGGGGACGTTTGTTGTCAAGATATGTGTTTTCTCTTATTTTCCCTTTGTTCCCCTTCTTCCTTTTTCATTTATGTATAGAGTTGCTGTTAATTGAAATTGATGTGTTTTGTTTGGGACTTCTTCCTTTTTGTTGTGGTGTTTTATTTTTGGTGGGCAGTTATGGTTTTGAGGGAGTATTTAGTGGGGGGAAGGGGAGGGGTGTTGGATAGATTCAGGGTTGAGGGAAGGGGGTGAGGAAGCTTCAGCTCTTGGGTGTGGTGGTTTGGGTTTTGGTTTCTTTTTTTCTTTGATTGATTATTTGTGTGATGTGGTCTCTGGTGGGGGTTACCTCGCTAACATGAGGTTGGCTCATGAACGGAACGAGGTGGGTGGAGGGGCTGCAGCTTGCAGGTTTAGGGAAGTTTTGTTGAGACTGAATGGCTTGGGGGGAAGGGGATGAAGGAAAGGTGTTAGTTCAAGAGGAAGTTGCTGGGGATTTTTGGGATGGGGGAGTAGAGCACTAACGGTGACTAGGGGCTGTTCTGTGTTCCATCTGGTGGCTGGGGCTGGCTGCCATCTTGGGTGGGCTCTGGTTTTAGAAATATGGGGGTTGTAGGGGAGAACCCCATGCAGTGGAAATAGCTGACTTGAAGTGAGGGGGGGGGGGGTGAGAGACCTCCGATTTGATTGGTAACATGGAATGTACGGGGTTTGGGAGGCCAAGTGAAGTGAGCGAGAGTTTTCTTTCATTTGAAGAGTTTGAGGGCCGATGTGGTGCTGTTGCGAGAGACCCACTGGCGGGTGAAGGATCAGATTAGGCTTCGTAAGAGTTGGGTGAGCCAGGTGTTCCACTCGGGCTTTGTTAACAGGGCCTGGGGGAGGTGGCAATATTAATTTTAATATTAATTTAAAGAGAAAGTGTAGCGCACCAGAGTGGTAGGTATGTCATAGTTATGTGGACATTGGAAAGTAAGACGGTGGTTTTAGCAAGTGTGTACGCTCCAAATTGGGACAATGTAGAGTTCATAATAATAATAATAATAGCTTATTGTCACAAGTAGGCTTCAATGAAGTTACTGTGAAAAACCCCTCGTCGTCACATTCCGGCGCCTGTTCGGGGAGGCTGGAACGGGAATTGAACCCACGCTGCTGGTCTTGTTCTGCATTACAAGCCAGCTGTCTTAGCCCACTGTGCTAAACCAGCCCCGTGAAGGGGATGCTGGCTGCCAGACCAGACATGGGTACGCATCAGTTGATCCTGGGGAGAGTTTTGAATCCTAAATTGGATCGGTCTAAACCAAAGTCGTTGGCCCCTTCAGGGGTAGCGAAGATACTGGCGGCATTCATGAAGGAGATGGGTATAGCGGATCCATGGCAAACTTTGCAGCTTGGTGCGAGGAATTCTCCTTTTTCTCTCTGGTACATAACATGTACTCACGCATTGACCTTTTTGTGATGGAGTGGTCTCTGCATCCAGGGGTAAGGAAAGCAGAATTTTCCACGACAGTGATTTCAGATCACGCTCAGCAGCCGGCGTAGAGTTTGGGGCTCTTAGCGGATTTGGGATTATGTGTGAACATGGTTAGGGTGATGGATGAGTATGTGGAATTTAACAAGAATGGGACATGTCACCCATGGTACTGTGGGAGGCCCTGAAGGCTGTGGTGAGAGGGGAGATCATCTCGCATAAGGTGCAGGTCGTTAGGGAGGCAAGGGAAGAGTGCCAACAGCTGGTGGGTGAGATTTTGGAGGCGGGCGGAAGGTAATCGAGTGACCCTACTCCAGAGCTTTTGGCCAGTAAAAAGAAGTTGCAGATGCAATTTGATCTATTATCTACTGATAAGGCGGTGCGCCAGTTGCGGAACCTGAGGGGGAAATAACGATTATGATGAGAAGGCCAGTCGTTTCTTGGCCGATCAGTTGAAGTGGCAGGCAGCCTCCTGAGGGATTGTCCAAATTCAGGATTTGAGGGGTGGACTTGTCCTGTGCTGGACAAAGTTAACAGGGCTGTTGAGGCAGTTTACAAGAACCTCTATAGGTTGTATTCGGATAAGCAAGGGAGTTTCTGGAGGGCCTGGAGTGTCCTAAGGTGGAGGAAGAGGACCGGGAAGTTGGAGGAGCCATTTGGGATGGAGGAAATCTGGACAGCCAATGGTGGATGCAGACGGGTATGGCTCCAGGGCCAGATGGATTGCCGGGGTAATTTTCTAAACGTTTGCTGATCAATTGGTGCCATTATTGGATTGGATTGGATTGGATTTGTTTATTGTCACGTGTACCGAGGTACAGTGAAAAGTATTTTTCTGCAAGCAGCTCAACAGATCATTCAGTACATGGAAGAAAAGGGAATTAAACAAAATTCAAGAAAATACATGAGAATACATAATAGGGCAACACAAGATATACAATGTAACTACATAAGCATTGGCATCGGTTGAAGCATACAGGGTGTAGTGTTAATGAGGTCAGTCAATAGGAGGGTCATTTAGGAGTCTGGTGACAGTGGGGAAGAAGCTGTTTTTGAGTCTGTTCGTGCGTGTTCTCAGACTTCTGACTCTCCTGCCCGATGGAAGAAGTTAGAAAAGTGAGTTGGTGGAGATGTTTGAGGATTCAATGGCGTGGGGATCTCTTCCAGAGACAATGATGCAATGGTTCATCTTACATTTGCTTAGGAAGGACAAGGACCTGGTGGAGTGTGGGTCATACCACCCGATTTCTTTATTAAATGTGGATGCCAAGGTTTTGACCAAGGTTTTAGCATTGAAGTTGGAGGAGTATATACCTCAGCTAATTGGGGAGGATCAGATGGAGTTTGTGAAGGGTCAGCAGTTTTTGTCAAATGTGAGGCAGCTTTTAAATGTGGTATTGTCCCCGGCAGAAAGGAGAGAGCAGGAGGTTATTGTGGTGTTGGATGCCAAGAAGGCTTTTGGTAAGGTAGAATGGGGTTATTTGTTTGCAGTTTTCGAATGGTTTGGGATAGGACACAAATTTGTGTGTGGGTTCAGTTGTTATACAAGACACCTCAGGGCAGTGTCTATACAAATAATGTCAGTTAAGGATACTTTCAGCCGGGGCGACATGGTAGCCCAGTGGTTAACACTGCTATCTACGGCATTAAGGACCCGGGTTCAATCCCGGTCCCGGGCCACTGTCTGTGTGGAGTTTTGCACATTCTCCCGTGTATTTGTGGATTTCACCCCCACAACCCAAGATGTACAGGTTAGGTGGATTGGCCACACTAAATTGTCCTTTAATTGAAAAAAAAATAATTGGGTACTCTAAATGTATTTTTAAAAGGATACTTTCAGCTGTACAGGGGAACTTGGCAGGGGTGCCCTATGTCCCTCCTCTTGCTTGTGTTGGAAATTGTGCCTTTGGCCATTGCCCTGAGAGCCTTGGATGAGTGGAAAGGGATAATGAGGGGCACGCTGGAACACAGGGTGTGATTGTACGCTGATGATCTTCTTTTGTATGTGACGTATCCAATCCCCACTATGGGTGATATCTGCTGAGGCGTTTGGGACTTTTTCAGGGTATAAATTGAATTGGGAGAAAAGTGAGTGTTTTCTGGTCACTTCCCAGGGAATTGATCTGGGTTGTGACCGTTCTTCTTAACGGATTCCCATTTCAGGTATCTGGGGGTGCAGGTGGCTCGGGATTGGACCCGGCTTCAGAAGTTGAGTTTGGTGAGCAGAGTTAAGGCTGACTTACAGAGGTGGGGTAGTCTCCCTCTGTCTTTGGTGGGCAGAATTCAGTCGGTAAAGATGAATGAGTTGCCACGGTTCCTTTTTCTGTTCCAGTGTTTGCCGTTTTTTTCTGCCAAAATCCTTTTTTGGGGAGTGGAGAAATTGATATTGTCATTTATTTGGGTGGGTAACGTAGATAGGATTCAGAAGACAGTCCTTCAGAGGGATCGGCAGTCAGAGGGTTCGGTGTTGCCGAGCTTGATATATTATTATTGGGCGGCGAATGCAGAGAAGGTTTTGGGGTGGTGTCTTGAGGCTGTATGGAGTCGGGGTCTTATAGGGGGTCGGAGCTAAGAGCATTAGTGACGACCTCACTGCTGTTTTCTCTGGGAAAGTATTCAGTGAACCAGGTGGTGGTCTCCACACTGAGAATATGGAGACAGTTTTGACAATTCGTTAAATTGGGGGTGGTATTGAAGCTGGTACCAGTCTGTGCGAACCACTTGTTTGAGCCGGCGAGGATGGATGCTAAATATAGTGGATAGGAGGATAAGGGGGTGGGAGGGATGATGGAATTAGTTGTGGAGGAGCGATTTTGTGCTTGGAATTGTCGGAGAAATTTGGGTTTTCACAAGCGGATACTTTTAGGTTCCTACAGGTTTGCAATTTCGCGAAAAAGGTCTTCCCGACATTTCCTCTGGTGCTGCCTTCCGCGTTGTTGGAGTGGGTTTTGTCACTGGTGGGTATGGAGGTGGGGAGCACGCTGGGGATTTCTGGTAGGATTGTGCCGGAAGTGGTAGTGTCTGTGGAGAGGGTGAAGGCTAAGTGGGAGGATGAGTTGGGTTTGGAGCTGGAGGATGGGGTGTGGTGCGAAGCTCTGTGTTGTACATGAGGTTGACACCTCATTTTTTATATGCCGGATGTTGCTCCTGGCATTGTCTTCATTGAACCCCTGGCTTGGTGGTAATGGTAGAGTGGGGATATATATAATCATATAATTTACAATGCAGAAGGAGGCCATTCAGCCCATCGAGTCTGCACTGGCCCTTGGAAAGAGCACCCTACCTAAACCCATACCTCCATCCTATCCCCACAACCCAACAACCTCACCTAACCTTTTTGGACATGAAGGGCAATTTAGTATGGCCAATCCACCTAACCTGCACACCTTTGGACAGTGGGAGGAAACCGGCGCACCCGGTGTAAACCCACGCAGATATGGGGAGAATGTCTAGACTCCGCACAGACAGTGACCCAGGCAATGGGGTTGCAGATTGTGGTTGAATACAAATTTGCTGCTGCTGATGGCCCACAGTGCCTCATGGATGCCCCGTCTTGAGTTGCTTAATCTATTCAAAGTCCTATCCCATTTAGTACGATGGTAGTGACACACAACACAATGGAGGATAACCTCAATGTGAAGATGGGACTTTGTCTCCAGAAGGACTGTGCAACGGTCACTTCTACAGATACTGTGATGAACAGATGCATCTGCAGCAGGCAGGTTGGTGAGGATGAGGTCAAGCATGTTTTTCCCTCTTGTTGATTCCCTCACCACCTGCTGCAATCCCAGTCTAGCAACTATGTCCTTTAGGACCCCGGCCAGCTCGGTCTGTGGTGGCACTACCGAGCCATTCTTGGTGATGGACATTGAAGTCCCCCGCCCAGAGCATACTCTGTGCTCTTGCCACCCTCAGTGCTTCCTCCAAGTGGTGTTCAATATGGAGGAGTACAGATTCATCAGCTGATGGTGGCCGGTGTTATGTTCTAGTGGGTTGCAATGATTAAGTCAGTGCACCAAAGAACATCTAGTTCGTGACTAGTTGAGATTTACTAAATTATAATAATGGGTAGAAAACAATACTAATACTACTAACAAACTGTAAACTGTTAACAACTAGAATACGCGAGCTATCACTAAACACAACTATCCACGACGACTTCTGACTCAGACTCCCCAGGTTGTAGTGTCACATGGTGTAGTTCTACTGTCACCTGCTGGTTGGAGGCCTAACTTGTTAACATACAGAATTGTATATGCATATCATTACATCCCCTTTATTTAGATTTTAATAAAAATATAGCGTACATTATTTGAACCAATTACCATGCATATGATATGCACAACATAACAATTCAGATTATTTACAATTACAGTGCCCACTACAGATTCAGTCTGTCAGGCTTCTTTCATGGACCTTCTAAACTTTTGTTGATCCGCCGAATCTGTTTGACATTCTAGTGGCTCTGAAGATGCCTCTGTTGGAACTGCATTACTCTGTACATCTTCAGGTTGTACACTTGATTCTTGTTCAGGTAGCGTTAGTTTGGAATACCAGAAGTTTTCACACACAATCATCTGCTGACAGTGAATTAACAGAATGCTGAATATTTAACAAAGCTCTTCTGTTCCTCCTGAGTACCTGTCCCTGCTCTGTGACGCCTATGCAGGATCCCAGACCTTCTTCTGTATCACTTTTGCACGCTTTGACCAGCCATGAGGATACTCCACCCTTATGATATCAAAGCTTGTTGAGACCTGGTTGGAGTTGAATTTGTTTATTGTCATGTGTACCGATGTCATGTGTACCGCTGGTCCATGCAGGATCTCAGTGCACGACCAGGGACCCCGTCCGGACCGTCGCCTTCCGAGGGTTCACTTTCAAGTAGGCCGATCTGACTTTACGGTAGGTATGGGAGTATCCGGGGCTGCTGGGCAGTCGACAGCCGTTTGAGGTTTCCTGCTTGAACCGAGCATAAAATGCATTGAGTTCATTGGGGAAGGGTGGGTGCGCTGCTGCCAGACATTCTGCTCTGCTTTGCTTTGTCACCCATTTTGTTGCATAAGCCTTGCCACAACCTCCGAGAGTCTGTAACACTGGTCTGTGACTCTAGCTTGGTCTGATATTGTCTCTTGGCATCCCTGATGACTTTGTGGAGGATGTACGTGGATTTCTTGTATCGGCCAGGGTCGCCTGACTTGAACGCCTCAGACCTGGCCTTCAGCATGGAGTCAATCTCCCGATTAAGCCATGGTTTCCGGTTGGGGAGCATATGTACTACTTTCTTTGGCACGCAGTCATCTACACATTTGCTGATAAGGTGGTGCTGAGTTCTTAAATCTGGACTAGTCCACTCACTCCAAGCAGTCACGTAAGAGCGCTTCTGTTACCTTGGACCAGCACTGCATGACCTTCTTAGCTGGATTCTCCTGCTTAAGTTTCTGCTTGTACTCCGGGAGAAGGAGCACCATCTTATGGTCTGATTTTCCAAAATGCGGTCGGGGGATGGAACGGTAGGCGCCCTTGATTTTTGAGAAGCAGTGGTCAGAGTGTTGTCGTCCCTGGTGGGACAGGAGATGTGTTGGTGGAATTTTGGCTGTACACTCTTGAGGTTGGCCTGGTTGAAGTCCCTGGCCACGATGAACAAGGCCTCCGGATATTTTGTTTCATTGTTATTTATAACTGTGTACAATTCTTCCAGCGCCTTCTTCACTTCTGCCTGGGGTGGGATGCAGACCGCTGTGATAATGGCTGAAGTGAACTCACGTGGAAGGTAGTACAGGCGGCACTTAATAGTCAGGTATTCCAGGTCCGTGGAGCAGTAGATCACCAGGGTCGCCACATCCAAGCACTAAGAGGAGTTGATGAGGAGGCAAACCCCTCCACCCTTCGCTTTGCCTGATGATGCCGTGTCGTCCGTCCGGGGTATTGAGAAGCCATCAGGTTGTATGGCACAGTCCTGTAAGGTAGGAGTGAGCCATGTGTCTGTGAAACAGAGCACACAGCAGTCTCTTGCTTACCCCTGAGAGGTAAGTCTAGCATTAAGTTTGTCTAGTTTGGGACTTCCAGTGACGGCGGGTGGGAGGCGGCCGCGCAACGGAGGGCTCCTGATCGGGAATGGCATTTTCGGGGCTTTAAGCCCGGTCCCAGGGTCCACAGAGGCGTCTGTCGTATTCAATATTTTCCCCGCTTCTTGACTGTGATAGAGAAATTCAAACAGCATTCATTAGGTAAGCAAAACTGAACTTTATTTACGAATTAGAACTGACTGCTAGCAGTATGGCTGAGATTTGAAGTCGGAAGGCAGTCAATTACAAACTGCTGAGTCCGTCCCAAGTCTGCGATAGTACAGAAGAATAAGGCAATTTTTATACATTATAGGATCAAGATAACATGAATACAACTTGGTCAGGAATTTAATCGAAAGTAAAACATAAGTAATAATCGTTACAATGGCGTCACCTTGCTGACCTTTAGGGGAATGGAGTTTCATATCATTATCTTGTCTTTGTTTTAAGAAAGGGACAAATTTGTTTACGAACAGGAAGAGACAGCTTTTCAGCTTGGTATTTATTGAGACTGCTTCTAGGTTCATGACGAACAAGCATTATCTAGAATTTCAGAGTCACCCAGTTCTCAGGTCATGTTGACCTCAGCTGTATCTGTGTATTTTGTATCTGTGTCTTAGGTTAAGTTCAATTGTACCAAGAAGACTTGACTAGTTTTCCCATCATGCCATTATTTGCTTCACACA
Organism: Scyliorhinus canicula; assembly: GCF_902713615.1. Taxonomy (NCBI): domain Eukaryota; kingdom Metazoa; phylum Chordata; class Chondrichthyes; order Carcharhiniformes; family Scyliorhinidae; genus Scyliorhinus; species Scyliorhinus canicula. The sequence goes on from NC_052149.1 coordinate 90,133,333, forward strand.
ATACCGCAGCGTCAAAGATAGGGAGAAGGCACAGAGGAGGCACGGAGGAGGCACAGTAGAAGAAGATGTCCAGGATCAGCAAGAAAACGGCCGGTAAAAGAACAGCTGAGGGCCCGTCGGGGAGTGGAGAGGTCACCATGGGGTCACCAGGGAAAAAGGAGGCTGGAGCACCAGGGGAGGCCGCATTGCTGAAGGCTGAAGAAATAACTAAGGTAATGGCTGCAGAATTCGAAAGGCAGTTTACAAAACACCTGGCGGCGATGAGGAAGGAGATGAGGGAGGTTTTGAGTGTGCTGGTGGAGGAGGCGATTTCCCCGGTGACGACAGCGGTGGTGAGTGCAATGGCGGAGGTGCAGGCGCATGGGGAGGCGCTGAAGGTAGTGGAGGAGACGGTGGCGCAGCACGGTGATCAATTTACCTCAATGGGGAATGTGGTGAATGTGATTCACACCGGATTATAATCTGTATATACATGTGCCTATATTGTAAGTGCAGTTGCACTACCTGATCACCAGGGGGAGTAGCTCTGGGAATGCTCGAGAATTGTACTGGGCTTCTCCCTTGGTTCCGCCCAGGACTCCTCCCCCTGGAGCTGCTGTATAAAGATCAGTGCCACATGGTCAGCCGGCCAGTTCACCGAATGTTCAATGGCTAACCGGCTGGCTCTGTTGTGAGTATATTAAAACCGCTATTCTAATCCTACAAGCACGTGTCCGTAGAATTGTTGTTCCAACAATTTAATATACTCAGGAAACAGTCGAAGAAATCATGGAAGCAGCCCTCAAGCCCGGATGCCTAGAACTCGACCCAGAGGATGCAGAGGCTAAGGACATTTTTTCCCACTGGCTGAGATGTTTTAAAGCCTACCTGGCAGGAGCCAGCACCGCCGGAACAACGGAGGAACAAAAACTCAGCCTACTGCACGCGAGGGTAAGCCACAGAATCTCCACACAGCTAAATCCGGCTGGTTCTTACACCGCAGCGCTGGCAATATTGGACAAAATGTACGTTAGGCCATTAACAAGGTTTATGCACGCCACGTGTTTACGACTCGCCGTCAGCGGCCTACAGAAACGCTAGCCGAGTTTGTAAGGGAATTGAACAATCTTTCCAATTACTGTAATTATCAAGCCGTTACCGCGGCAGAACATAGGGAGCTTGCTGTGCGGGATGTTTTTGTGGCGGGCCTTAGGTCTAACTATGTGTGCCAAAGACTGCTAGAAAAGGGGGCCCAGGACTTAGACACTACTGTGGAGGCTGCTACCACTATGGAAGTTTCCTTCCGCAGCCTCACCTCGTTTCCCGCAGACCCCGCGACCTCATCGTGGACCCCCGACCAACAGTCCCCCCAAGCCTGTGCCGCACGGCCCCCAGCTACCACGCTGCCAAAACCAGTTACTCAGCTGCCCCAGCCAGCTACTCAGCTGCTCCAGCCAGCTACTCAGCTGCCCCAGCCTGCCATTTCTGTGGCCAAAGCCAGCACCCGCGGCAGCACTGCCCAGCCCGATCCGCGACCTGCAGCATCTGCGGGCGAAAAGGACACTATGCCAGAGTGTCTGGCGAAGAAAGCCCCAGCCTCTAACCCTCCCACGGCTCAAAGCACTCGTTCCCTGAATTCACAGGCCTGCAGGCCCCGAAATGCTGCAGCCTGTATGCCAACTCCGCCCCCACCCGACATGTGCGACTCATGGGGGCGGCCATCTTGGCAATCCTCCTCCATGCGGCCGGCCATGTGCGACGCATGGGGCAGCCATCTTGGCAATCCTCCTCCATGCGGCCGGCCATGTGCGACTCATGGGGGCGGCCATCTTGGGATCCATCCCCTTCAAACTCTGAAACTCACCTCGACGACTACGAACTCAGAGGGCAGTCATCACGGGGCCACTCCAGCACAGCTGATCGAGCCGCCGACTACCTGCAACTCAGCGCAGTCACCCTGGATCAATCCCGCCCCAAGCACCTACGAAGTTCGATGGCGGAGGTCCAGATCAACGGGTACAGCACACCATGCCTCTTTGACTCCGGGAGCACCGAGAGCTTTATACATCCAGATCTGGTAACACGCTGTTCGCTTTCTATTTTTCCGGTGAGCCAAACTATCGCCCTCGCTTCGGGCTCCCACTCAGTCCAAATCCAAGGACGCACCGTTGCTACGCTCACAATTCGAAGCGCTAGTTATTCTAAATTGAAACTTTATGTCCTGCTCGACCTCTGCGCGCCACTCTTATTAGGCCTGGATTTCCAGTGCAACCTCAAGAGCCTCACCCTCAGCTTCGGCGGGCCCCTGCCCCCACTCACTATCTGCAGCCTAACCACACTGCGCATCCCCCCCCCCCCCCCCATCTCTCTTCGCCAATCTCACTCCAGATTGCAAGCCAGTAGCTACTCGCAGCAGGCGATACAGCCTACAGGATAGGGTCTTTATCCGATCGGAGGTCCGACGGCTGCTCAGTGAGGGGATCATAGAGGCCAGTAATAGTCCTTGGAGAGCTCAGGTGGTGGTCGTCAAGACCGGGGAAAAATTTTGCATGGTCGTCGACTATAGCCAGACCATAAATCGCTTTACGCTCCTAGATGCGTTTCCCCTCCCCAGAATTGCAGACATGGTTAATCAGATCACCCAATATCGGCTATTTTCCACGGTGGATCTGAAGTCTGCATACCACCAGCTCCCAATCCGCCCGGAGGACCGCCACTACACGGCGTTCGAGGCCAATGGCCGTCCCTTCCATTTCCTCCGAGTCCCTTTCGGCGTCACTAACGGGGTTTCGGTGTTCCAACGAGCAATGGACCGAATGGTGGACCAGTATGGGCTGCGGGCCACGTTTCCGTATCTGGACAATGTTACCATCTGCGGCTATGACCAGCAGGGCCACGACGCCAACCTCCACCATTTTCTCCAAACGACACAGAAATTAAATCTCACTTATAACAAGGAGAAATGCGTTTTCCGCACAAACAGACTGGCCATCCTCGGCTACGTCGTGGAGAACGGAGTCCTGGGCCCAGACCCAGACCGCATGCCCCCTCTTAGAATTCCCCCTCCCTCATTGCCCCAAGGCCCTCAAACGGTGCTTGGGGTTCTTCTCATACTACGCCCAGTGGGTCCCTCAATATGCGGACAAAGTCCGCCCACTCTTTAAGGCCACACGATTTCTCCTGTCAGCCGAGGCACGCCAGGCCTTCGACGGCATCAAGGAGGACATCGCCAAAGCAGCCATGCAGGCGGTGGATGAATCCACTCCCTTTCAGGTTGAGAGCGACGCCTCAGAGATAGCTCTAGCAGCCACTTTAAATCAGGCAGGGAGGCCCGTTGCATTTTTCTCCCGTATCCTATCCGCTACAGAACTCCGACACTCCTCAGTCGAGAAGGAAGCACAAGCCATCGTGGAGGCTGTTTGTCACTGGAGGCACTACCTCGCAGGTAGGAGGTTCACCCTCATCACCGACCAACGATCGGTTGCCTTTATGTTTGACAACTCGCAAAGGGGCAAAATAAAAAATGATAAAATCCTTTGGTGGAGGATCGAACTCTCCACCTATAGTTACGATATTAAATATCGACCGGGGAAGCTCAACGAGCCCTCGGATGCCCTATCCCGCGGGACATGCGCCAGCGCGCAGGTCAGCTGTCTGAAAGCCATCCACGTGGACCTCTGCCATCCAGGGGTCACCCGGCTCGCCCACTACATCAGAGTCCGAAACCTGCCTTTCTCCAACGAGGAGGTAAAAGCGGTCACCAGGGACTGGCCGATCTGTGCGGAGTGCAAACCGCACTTCTATCGACCAGACAGGGCCCACCTGGTCAAGGCTTCTAAGGCCCTTTGAACGCCTTGCGATCGATTTCAAAGGGCAACTCCCCTCCACTAACAAGAACATTTATTTCCTCAACATCATCGACGAGTTCTCCCGATTCCCTTTTGCCATTCCATGCCCTGATATGACCTCCCACACAGTCATTAGGGCCCTGCATAGTGTCTTCACCCTGTTCGGTTTCCCCAGCTACGTGCACAACGACCAGGGTTCGTCCTTTATGAGCGATGAGTTGCGTCAGTACCTGCTCGACAAGGGCATCGCCTCGAGCAGGACTACCAGCTATAACCCCAGGGGGAACGGGCAGGTGGAGAGGGAGAACGCCACGGTCTGGAAGACCGTCCGGTCTAGAAAACTCCAAGTCTCCCAATGGCAAGAAGTCCTCCCAGACGCGCTCCACGCAATCAGATCCCTCCTCTGTACAGCTACAAATCAAACCCCTCACGAGCGACTCTTCAATTTTTCTAGGGGCACTACCACGGGAGTCTCACTTCCGGCGTGGCTGAGGACACCAGGTCCGGTCCTCCTGAGGAAGCATGTCAGGGGGCACAAAACTGACCCCCTTGTTGAAAAGGTGCGCCTCCTCCATTCCAACCCCCAGTACGCATTTGTGGAGTTCCCGGACGGTCGCCAGGACACAGTATCCCTTTGGGACCTGGCACCTGCTGGATCCAGCATCCCCCTACCCCCACTGAGGAACCCCTTACCCCGTTCCCTATGCTGCCGCCCCCTCGCGCCCCCGATTCCGCAAGCTCACCCCACCGGTTCCACGCGCCAAAACCAGCCCGCCCCCAGCGCCCCCAGTCTCCGGTCGAGCCAGAGGTGTATAAAGTTCGGACGAGACCCACCCCGGAGTCTGCCATCGTACCCCAGCTCTCAACACCCACCCAGCCACCGCAAGAGGCTGCGTCCCCAGTGCTCCGCAGATCGAAACGAACAATTCGTCCACCAGACAGACTAACTCTGTGAGCCACCACCCCCGCTGGACTCTATTTTTTTCACAGGGGGTGAATGTGGTGAATGTGATTCACACCGGATTATAATCTGTATATACATGTGCCTATATTGTAAGTGCAGTTGCACTACCTGACCACCAGTGGGAGTAGCTCTGGGAATGCTCGAGAATTGTACTGGGCTTCTCCCTTGGTTCCGCCCAGGACTCCTCCCCCCTGGAGCTGCTGTATAAAGATCAGTGCCACATGGTCAGCCGGCCAGTTCACCGAAAGTTCAATGGCTAACTGGCTGGCTCTATTGTGAGTATATTAAAACCGCTATTCTAATCCTACAAGCACGTGTCCGTAGAATTGTTGGTTCCAACAGGGAAGGAGATGCGGAAGGCGATGGAGGTGAACAAGGATCTGCGAGGAAAATTGGAAGATCTGGAAAACAGGTCCAGGTGACAGAATGTGAGGATTGTCGGGCTGCCCGAAGGAGTTGAAGGGCCGAGGCCGACGAAGTATTTTGCCGCTATGCTGGCGAAACTATTGGGGCGGGGGGAGGATCCCTCCCGATATGAACTGGATCGGGCTCATCGGTTGTGGAGGCCTGTACCAAAGGCGGGTGAGCCACCAAGAGTAGTGACTCTGTGCATCCGTAGGTACAGTGTGAAAGAGAAGGCCCTGTGCTGGGCCAAGCAGAAGCGGGTGGTGCAGTGGGCTGGAGCTGGTATACGTGTATACCAGGACTTTACGGTGGAGCTGGCGAGGAGACGGGCTGCCTTCAACCGGGTGAAGAGGGCACTGTTCATTAGCAAGGTGCAGAGCGGCATTGTATATCCAGCGAAGCTAAGGGTGACTTATAAGCTCAAGGACTTTTATTTTGGAACGGTGGAAGCAGCGGAGGAGTTTGCGAAGGCAGAAGGACTGTGGCAGAACTGAGAAATTGAGAAATAGCCATGTGCCGATGTAACCTCAGGACTGTATTTTCTTCTCTTTTGACTCTTCTTTTTTTGTTTCACTGCGTCCAGGTGTATGGGCTAAAGGAGACAATGTTGTATATATTTGGACAAGGCAAGTGATGGTATTTGCACTCGAAGCGAGGGCTCTTTGGGGTGTAAGTGGATATGCGGGGTGTGCGTGCTAAAACGGGATTTCTGGGCTTTCCTTGGGCCGGGCAAGGGGGAAAGGGACCCGGGCGGGGGCCTCCGCGCTGGCCGGTTTAAACCGGCCAGTGAACGGGAGTGAGGTGGGGAGAGGGGCTGCGGCCATCGGAGCCTGGCAGGACAGGGTCCGAGTGGTCTAGCCGGAGTGGAAAGTTGGGGGGAAGGAACCGAGGTTGGGGGAAGGAGTTTTACAAGAGGCAGTGGGCGGGAGGAGTTGGAGGGGAGGGGAGGGGTTTACAACTCTTGGGTATCACCTACGGTACTCTTTCGGAGGTTGGACGGCGTTGAGTGTTGGGGGGGGGGGGGGGGGGGGGGGGGGGGGGGGAGTGGACTCTCGGGTGACCATGGACGGTCCCGGACTCCTTTCTTTTTTCTCCTTGGTTTTCTTGGTTTCCACCGTGGGAGGGTTTGTTTTATTGGATGCATCTATTGACAGGTGGGCCATTGTTTGGGGTGGTGGGAGGATGGGATCGTTGTTATTGTTAAGGGGATTGACGTTGTATTTGTTACCGTTTACTGTTTGGGGGTGGGGTGGGAATTATGGAGGAAAATGTGAAAATGGAGAATAAAAACATTTTAAAAAAAGTTTGTCCAGTTTGTTTTCAATCGCTTGGACATTTGCCAGGACTATGCTGGGGAGAGGAGTCTTGAAACCGCGTTGCTTTCATCTCACCTGTAGACCGTCACGCTTCCCTTGTTTCCTCGGTTGGCGGCTGTGTCCGGGTGGTCCCGGAATCTGGTGGGAGAAGTCTGACCTTGTGGAAGGTAGGTGGTTGTGTCTGGCGGGGGCCGGGGCGCTGGTTTCGTTTTCAGGGTCACGTCCAGCAGGGTCTGGGTTCTGGTTGCGATTTTGGGGTTGCCGGGGGACATGTTTGTGATTGGGTTAGGCCCCAGGATTCCACATACCTAAGTCTACCTCGTGGTGCGTTCAGGTCCTCTCGCAGGGTCTGCGCCGTTCCGGGGGTCTTTGTTCCAGGATTGGGTCGCAGGAGGTCAACTTGGGTCTCGTGTCCGGCTCCAGCGTTGGTGGTCTGCTTGGGCGATCCTGGATTTGGTCCTTGGGTGTAGGCCTGGTCGGGCCTCCACTTGGATTCTTCCCTCCATCCTCCAGTAAGCCGGGTCGGTGGGCGAGCCTCTCCGGATCGGTCGCTGGGTAGGCCTCTCTGGGTCAGGTCTTGTGGTCGAAGGTCAGGTAGGGTGCTTCGGCAGCTGGATCAGGCGGTCCAGGGGTTGGCGTCGGCTCCTAGGCCAGGTCGAGCGCTCCAAGGTCCAGGTTGGGTCCAAATCGAGGTTGGGGTCAGACTTCTGGTTTGGGCGTCTCGAGTGACAATGGTCATCGATATTTCAGTTGTCAGGAATGGAGGGAATTTGCGCATGTACGACTTCAAGCATGTCACATCCAGTCCTTTATATCCAGTCAAATGGAAAAGCGGAGAAAGGTGTGCAAATAGCAAAACAATTACTTTAAAAATCGATGGACAGCCAGGATGATCCATATGTGCAACTGAAATATCGATGACCATTGTCACTCATGACAACCTGTAAAATGCCATGACGAGCAGAGATAGCTTCAGTATATAGATAGCTGGATACATGTGCCACTTCAGGAAAATTGGAAAAGTAATCTACGACCAGTAAATACTCTTTCCCTTCAAGATAAAACAGGTTTGTCCCTACTTTCTGCAATGGAGGTGTTACAATGTCGCCCATCTGCAGTGGTTCTTCCATTTGTTTATGTTGGAATTTTGACAAGTTGTGTATTCCTCTACCATCCTTTGAATATCCTTGTTAAACTCTGGCCAAAATCCTGTGCCTCGTGCTCTCATTTTACACTTTTTAATTTTGAGGAGGCCCTCATTAATTTTTTTGTAAAATCTCGGCTCGCAGAGACTGTGGTATTATTATTCTTTGTTGACTTAGTAGGAATCAATTGGCTACACTTAGTTTGGCTCTGATGCTGTGGCACTTTGAACTTGACCCTTTTCTCCATCCCTTGTTGCGATTCTTTATTACTATCTGCAGAACTTCATCCTTTTTGGTTTCTGCCATTATTAGATTTGATTTTTCATCCGACACCGGCATTAACTCTATTATCATATTGACATGCACTTGCACATCATCTTCAATATGATTGCCTTCCTGCACGGTTGTAGCTCTTGATAGTGCATCTGCAACTACAATGTGCTTGCCTGGAGTGTAAATTAGGTCAAACTCATGCCGCTGGAGCTTCATCATTATTCTCTAGATGTGTGGCGACATCTCATTTCGGTATTTTTTGATGATGGGTACCAATGGTCTGTGATCTGTTTCTACCAGAAAAGGTTGGTAGGCCATACACATAGCTGTGAAACTTCTCCAAGCCATTAACTAGTCCCAGCCATTCCTTCACAATTTGAGCATTTGCCACTCAGTTGGTCATCGACCTAGATGCATAGGCAACTGGCTTCCAATCCTCTCCATCTTCCTGCTGTAACAAAACTGCACCTAATCCATCCTTTGACGCATCAGTCGAGATGTTTATTTTTTTAGTCGGGTCTATAAAGGCTAGCATTGGAACAGTTGTCAAAGCTGTCGTCAGAGTAAGCCATTCTTGCTCATGCAGCATGATGCTTATCTGTCCATTCAAAATTACTCATTTTCTTGATAACTTCTCTCAGACATGTTGTCTTTGCTGACAAATTTGGAATAAATTTGCCTATAAAGTTGATCATTCCTAATATCCTCAGAACTCTTTTCTTGTCTGACGGTCGTGGCATATTCAGTATTGCTTGTATTTTCATTTGATCGGGTTGTGCGCCTTGAGCAGACAATTTGTCCCCCAGAAACATGATTCCTTTGTCACAAAATTGACACTTGGTTTTGTTCAACCTTAGCCCATACTTCTTAACACTCTGTAGTACTTTGATGAGTCAGTCATTATGTTTTTCCTTCATAGAACCCCATACTATTCTATCGTCAACATGCACACAAACTCCTTGAATATCTTCCACAATGTGTTCCATTGCCCTGATGGGGATATTATCCCAAAAGGCATTTGAAGAAAACAGAAGCGCCCAAATGGAGTGTTAAACGTACAATACTCTGTACTCTCTTGATACAATTTGAGTGGCCAAAAACCCTGCAATGCATCCAGTTTACTGAAGCTCGTTGCACCTGACATTTTGCTTGTTATTTCTTCACGGTTTGGTATTGGGGATAGTGTTCTCGCTTGATGTTGGCATCGAGGGTTTAGGATCACTGCATATTCTTAAATTGTTCTTGCCTTTCTTAACACAGACCATTGACTTTACCCAATCTGTTGGTTCTCCGATTTTCTTAATAATCCCCAGATTCGTCATTCTATCAAGTTCAGCTTTCAACCAATCTCTTAATGGTGCTGGTACTCTTCTAGGCGCATGTATTATGGGTTGAACGTTATCCTTTAGTGGAAGTAAATGTCAAGACACCGAAACCTTGAAAAATCTCTGGAAATGCTTGTAGTATTGAATCCACCGATTCACAGCGCGCATTCAAATCATCATCAGCACTATATACTCTATTGACAAACTGAAGTGTTTCACAAGCTTCCACACCTAGTAACGATTCACAATCTATGACTACAATTGGAAACTTCACTTTATGGATTCTATTTTTTACTTGAACTTCAAGCTCACACATGCCTAAAGAATTAATCCTTTGACCATTGTAATCTGTAAAAAATACTTGTCTCTTCAAAATCTTGGGCTTGATTCTCATCGCTTCACTATCCATGATACTGATGAAATTCGCTCTCACTCCTGTGTCGAGTTTGGCATTTATAAATGTTTGATTTATAAGCAAAGAAACTGTACTGTTAACTTTTTTTACAGTAGATGCTTCATTATTACATTATTACTACTTCTTATTTTAGAAGACATTTTACTTTGTTTGGCTTGGTTGGCCCTGTCTGCATTAGAAACAACATCAGCGAAGAATGCGCCCTCTAAATTAATTTCATCAATGGCGTTCATGATTTTTAAAAAATCGATTTTCTTGCTAGAAAAACACTGCTTGGGAAGTGGTTTTTGCCCATGCACTTCGCACATATTTTCACAAAGGCGGGACATTGCCTCTGTAAGTGTCTATTTTCACACCACTTACACAAAATGGTGGCGTCTGACAATCGCTTAAAATATCCGCCGCTGTTGAAGCCACGTTTTACTTTTGGGTGTGTCGGCTTCATTCCCGATTTTCACAGTAACGTCATTGAAGCCTACTCGTGACAATAAGCGATTTTCATTTTTCGTTGCATTTCACTTGTAGATCTAAGGCTGCCACATACAATGTGAACTGCTGCTTAAAAGCACACCAATTTGCATCTACATTACCAGTTACACAAAGACTTTGTGGTGTTTTCAAGCTATCCATCTTTTCCTTCGGTGACCAGTTGAACATTGAGATTTGTTCTTTTGATGCTCTTCGTCGATTAGTAGATTTTTTTTTAGTAGTACCATCTCCTAAGTTCTTTACTTCAGATCTTCAATTCGTAGATCACCACTTCTGGTGTCATGTTACGTTCTAGTGCATTGCAATAATTGAGTCAATGCACTAAAGAATGTCCAGTCCGTGACTGGTTGAGATTTATTAAATATCAATAACGTGGGTAGAAAATAATACTATTACTACTAACAAACTTTAAACTGTTATCCACTGGAATATGAGAACTAATACAAAGCACTATTATCCATGATGACTCCTCACCCAGGCACCCCAAGGTAGCAGTGTCACGTGGTGTGGTTCTACTGTCACCTGCTGGTTGGAGGTCCAACATATTAACATACAGAATTGCTTATGATTATCATTACAGCCAGTATGTGGTAATCAGCAGGAGGTTTCCTTGTCCATGTTTAACCTGAAGCCATGAGATTTCATGGGGTCCAGCGTCGATGTTGAGAGCTCCCTGGGTAACTCCCTCCCGACTGTATACCACTATGTCACCATCTCTGCTGGGTCTGTCCTGCCAGTGAGACAGGACATACCCAGGAATGATGATGATAGAAAACAGAGAATAAGAATAAATGACATGTTTCAGGTTAACAGGGTTTAACTACTGGAGTGCTGCTAGAATCAGTGTTTGGCCTCAGCAATTTACAATCGATACCAATGATTTAGATGAGGAACCCGAATGCAATGTATCAAAGTTTACTGTTATCACAAAGTTGGATGATCTGGAAAGGTTGGGCGAGTGGGCAAATCAATGGCAGATGTAGTATAATTTTGATACGTCTGATGTTATTCACTTTGGAAGCAAAAACAGGAAGGCAGTTTACTACCTGAACGGTTGCAAATTGGGAGAGTGGATGTGCAGCGGGACCTGATGTCCTTGTGCACCAGTCACTGAAGGTAAGCATGCAGGTGCAGCAGGTGGTAAAGAAGGCTAATAGTATGTTGGCCTTCATTGCAAGAGGGTTCGAGTACGGAAGCAGGGATGTGTTGCTGCAATTATACTGGGCCTTGGTGAGGCCACACCTAGAATATCACGTGCAGTTTTGGTCTCCTTTTCTGAGGAAGGATGTTCTTGCTCTCAAGGGAGTGCAGCAAAGGTTTACCAGACTGATTCCAGGGATGGCGGGACTGTCATATGAGGAGAGATTGACTAGGTTGGGATTGTTTTCACTGGAGTTCAAAAGAATGAGGGAAAATCTCATACAGACATATAAAACTCTAACAGGACTAGTCAGGGTAGATGCAGGGAAGATGTTCCCAATGATGGGTGTGTCCAGAACCAGGGGTCACAGTCTGAGAATTCAGGGCAAACCATTTTGGACAGAGATGAGGAGACATTTCTTCACCCAAAGAGCAGTGAGCCTGTGAAATTCATTACCACAGGAACTAATTTATGCGAAACATTGAATATATTCAAGAGGCGGCTAGATATAGCACTTGGGGAGAATGGGGTCAAAGGTTATGGGGAGAAAGCAGGATTAGGCTATTGAGTTGGGTGATCAGCCATGATCGTGATAAATAGCGGAGCAGGCTCAAAGGGCCAACAGGCCTCCACCTCCTCCGATCTTCTATGTACCTATAAGCTGTGAAGAGATTGTAAAGAGTTTGCAAAATTATATAAATTATAATGAGTGAACAGATGGACTATAATCTGGGGATGTGTGAAATTATCCATGGACAAACAAGGAAGCAAAATATTTCAAAAAAGGGCTTTGGGAGACCACATCTGGAAAGTAAATTTTTTTTGCTTCTCCTCTAGTATCTTCATCCTTTGTATGATATGGAAGTCAAAATTTAGCACACTTTTAAGTGTGATCCAACCAATGCTCAATACAAGTTCACCATAGCTTCTTTGCTTTTCAATTATTTTCCATTTATTAACCTGTGTTGCTATTTTTAGAGATTTGTCTATCTTCACACCTATACCTCTTTGCTTCTCTGTGCCATTCAGACTCTTATTTCCTCAGGAGTGTACGTTGCCCTTTTCTGCCACCAAAATTAAGTTAAAATTAATTTGCCATTTAAATATCCATTCTGCAAGTTTATTCATGTCTTCCCATTAGCCAAACAGAAACAAAGGCGATGTCCTTCACATCAATGTATTCTCCTTCACAGCCTGCCAATGATCTCTTTCTTACTTTAGAAACCAAACATGAATTGAACCAGCCCCTTTAATGGTGTGAGTCTATTGAAGGGTTTCTGAGTGAAAAAAAGTATTTTGAAATCAAAACATTGGTGGTGTAAACAAAAGTTGATAATAATGATCTTTATTAGTGTCACAAGCAGGCTTACATTAACACTGCAATGAAGTTACTGTGAAAATCCCCAAGTCACCACACTCCGGCGCCTGTTCGGGTACACTGAGGGTGAATTCAGAATGTCCAAGTTACCTAACAGCACGTCTTTCGGGGCATGTAGGAGGAAACTGGAGCACCTGGAGGAAACCCACGCAGACACGGGGAGAACGTGCAGACTTCGCACAGTGGCCCAAGCGGGAATCAAACCTAGGACTCTGGAGCTGTGAAGCAACAGTTCTAACCACTGTGCTACCATACTGAACAACAGCACTTTGAACCCGATTGGATTGCGAGCTGTTGCTCGTCCATGAATTCTAATGAATTACACAATAAGTTGGTATATGGACTCTTCTGAAATGCATACTGTTGCTGGTATATGGGCTCTATTTGAATGCACACTGCTGCTTGTACATAGAGTTGTAGAGTCATACATGGACTCCATTGCAACGCACACCATTGCTGGCATATAGGCTCTAATGGATTGTGCTCTTGCTGGTATATGGACTCTATTGGATGCACATTGTTGCTTGTGCATGGACTCTGGTGTATTATACACTGTTGCTGGTATATGGATTCTATTGCATTGCACACTGTTGTTGGTGTCCAGACTCTATTGCATTGCACAGTTCTGATTTTTGGACAGTAAAGCATTGCACATTGTTGGCATATGGACATGGCATTGCATGCTGGGTTGGTATATGGGCTCTAATGCATTGCACGGTGGGTTGGTATATGGGCTCTATTGCATTGCACACTGTTGGTATATGGGCTTTACTGCATTGCACACTGTGTTGGTATATGGACTATTGCATTGCATGGTGTGTTGGTATATGGGCTTTATTACATTGCACGGTGTGTTGGTATATTGGCTCTATTGCATTGCACATTGTGTTGGTATATGGGCTCTATTCCGTTGCTGGTTCCTTCTTTTCTCTGCTACATCAACCGGACGCAGGGCAGACCCCGCTGGGCTCCTGGCGCTGACGCTGTCCTGACCTCAGTTCCGGGTAAGATGGCGGCCCTGCGGACTGTTAGGAACGTTTTGGGGAGCGTGAGTGTCAGGTTGCGATTCGGTACCAGCAGGACTGCGCTCCGACAGGTACTTGTCAAGGGGAATTTACAGTCCGGTGGCAGTAGTCACCTGGATTGGAGTGGGACAGTTGAGTTTATGTGGGGTGTGGGTTTGGTGCAGCGGGAGCTGGTGCTGCTTCTCCGAGCTGCCGATGGTGCCTGGTTGCCCTTGTCTGTCTCTTTCCTGCTGCTTGGAGCAAACCCAATGTCGGTACCCGAGCCTGAACTGTCAACTCGCAACCTCAAAACAAACTGTTCATCGGCAGCTCCGAGTGGGTTAGAAAGAGCTCGTGGTACAAGTTACTTCTGAAGAGAGTCATTAGTCCCTCACATTACAAACTGCCCCATTATGCTGTACAACGTGACTGATTTCATTACATTCCTTACTTATTTACTGGTGATATGCGAATTCATTCAAATGAACAGTGCGGTGTTATGTGTTTATTGCACTACGGGAGCATTGAGCTGCAATTTCTCATTGACTGCAGTCTCATCCATTTTTCCTATACTGTATAGATGTGCTGTACCTCATCTCTAGATGTATTTTGATTTGCTGTGCAGTGTGTGTCAAAGTTAGGAAAGGTTAAAGGTGAGGTTGAGAGGTGTTAATGAATGAGATAAGGAAATAGTGTTGACAGAAACTGTAGGTGAATCAATCGCATCTGCCAAAGAGGGTAGGTTGTGCAGTAGCCAACAATGTTGCCGTGAAAGAGTTATTGGGTGATGTGAACAATGCAATTTCAATATTAGACTTCAGAAGAAAAATGTGTCAAATTATCTGGCTCAAGGTAGCAGGAAGAATTAATGCTGATGGATAACACTGTCCTGTTTCAGACATTGAACTGAGGTGGCTGGGATAATAATTGCCTGAAAAGGATGGTAAGTGAGAGAGAATCTTGGCTCAGAAGATCTGAAAGTAGAATCTCTGTGGGTGGAGATTAGAATCATAGAATTTACAGTGCAGAAGGAGGCCACTCAGCCCATCAAGTCTGCATTGGCCCTTGGAAAGAGCACCCCGCTTAAACCCATACCTCCACACTATCCCTGTAACCCAGTAAGCCCACCTACCCTTTTTTTTTTACACTAAGGGCAATTTAGCATGGCCAGTCCACCTAACCTGCACATCTTTGGACTGTGGGAAAAAACTGGAGCATCTGGAGGAAACCCACGAAGACACGGGGAGAACGTGCAAACTCCGCACAGACAATGACCAAGCCAGCATTCGAACCTTGGACCCTGGAGCTGTGAAATGACAGTGCTAACCACTGTGCTACCGTGCCTCCTGGTTAGGAGTAACAGAGTCAGAAAACACTGGTGGGAGTAGTTTATAGATCCCCGAACAGGAGTTATAATTTTGGGCAGACCGTTAATCAAGAGGAACTTGGATTTTGTAACAAAGTCAATGTCATAATTGTGCAGGACTTTTAATCATTATATAGACTGGACTAATCCAAATTGGGAAAGGTGATTTGAAATGAAATGAAAATCGCTTATTGTCACAAGTAGCCTTCAAATGAAGTTACTGTGAAAAGCCCCTAGTCGCCACATTCCGGCGCCTGTTCGGGGAGGCTGGTACGGGAATTGAACCGTGCTGCTGTCCTGCCTTGGTCTGCTTTCAAAGCCAGCGATTTAGCCCTGTGCTAAACAGCCCCTTTTGCAGTATGCTTTTCTGGAACATTATATGGTGGAACCTGCTATTGATAAACTTTATCTTAGAGATCTAGTATAATATAATGAGGCAGATTTAATTAATCTTTTAAAAAAATATTTTATTGAAGCATTTGTAATTTTCACAATTTAACATATTGACATTTCTAAAACAACCGTGCGGGTCGACGCACAAAATGCCCCCTAAAATAACAACACACAATAAACCACGCACCCCACTTCTCCCGCCCTATCCTCAATTACCCGTATACTAAATTCCTGGTCCTTATTTAACATTACCATGCCTCCTATTTTCGTCCTCCCCCATTTTGCTCTTTCCCCCTTACTGCTGACGTTCAGTTTTGTTAATGAAATCGATGAATGGCTGCCAACTCCGGGCGAATCCCTGTATTGATCCTCTTAAAGCAAACTTGATTTTCTCCAGACTGAGAAACTCAACCATATCGCTGACCCACACTCCTGATTTTGGGGGCTCCGAGTCCCTCCATCTGAGCAACATCCGTCTCCAAGCTATCAGGGAGAAGGCTAAAATATTGGCCTCCCCTTCCTTTGACCCCGGATCTTCCGACACCTCAAATATTGCTAATTCTGGACTCGGAGTTGCCCTACCTTCCAGGACCTCCGACATAACATCGCAAATCCCCGCCATAATTCCCTCAGTTTCAGACATGCCCAAGACATGGTTGGCCGGACTACCCCCACACTGCCCACATCTGTCCTCCACCTCCTCGAAGAACCTACTCCTCCGGGCTATCGTTATGTGGGCCCTGTGAACTACCTTGAACTGAATCAAGCTGAGTCTAGCACAGGACGAGGATGCATTTACCCTTTTCAAGGCTTTTTCCCATAGTTCAGTTTCCAGCTCCCCTCCCAACTCCTCTTCCCACTTCCTCTTCACCCCTCTGATAGGGGCCCCTTCCCACTCTAACAATTCCCTGTATATGTCCGAAACCTTCCCACCTCCAACCCCTGTTTTTGACAGCACTTTATCCTGCAGTCCCCTCGGGGAGGCGAGGAAAGCTTGGGACCTGCCTCCGTACAAAGTCCCGCACTTGAGGATACCAAAATCCGTTCCCTCCTGGCAAGTCAAACTCCTGTAATGTCGGGAAACCCTCTCCAGGGTCCCAGGTTCGATTCCCGGCTGGGTCACTGTCTGTGTGGAGTCTGCACGTCCTCCCCGTGTGTGCGTGGGTTTCCTCCGGGTGCTCCGGTTTCCTCCCACAGTCCAAAGATGTGCGGGTTAGGTGGATTGGCCATGCTAAATTGCCCGTAGTGTCCTAATAGTAAGGTTAAGGGGGGGGGGAGTTGTTGGGTTACGGGTATAGGGTGGATACGTGGGTTTGAGTAGGGTGATCATTGCTCGGCACAACATCGAGGGCCGAAGGGCTTGTTCAGTGCTGTACTGTTCTATAATTCTATAATCTATACAAGAAAGGTACCAGAAGTTTGGAGGTCGATGAACACTGTCCTGTTATTTAAAATGGGTGTGAGGGATTAGCCAGATAATTATAGGCAGTCAGTCTGACTTCAGTAGTGAGCAAATTGTTGGAATCAATTTTGAGAGACAGGATAAACTGTAACTTGGGTACGAATTGATAGGGATAGTCAGCATGGCTTTGTTCGGAGAAGATTGGGAAATTACAAATGCAATTTTTTTAGGGAAGTAATAAAAGGATTGTTTAAGGAAGTGCAGTGGATGTTGTCTTCGTGGATTTTATTAAGGCATTTGACGAAGCCCCACGTGGCGGACATGTCAGAAAAGTGAAATAACATAGGATACAGTGGAAGGTGGCAAATTGGATCCAAAATTGGCTCAGTGACAGGAAAGAAAGGGTAATGGTTGATATTGCAAATTGAAAATGGTTTTTAGTGGTGTTCCACAGGGCTCAGTCTTGGGGGCCCTTGCTGTTTGTTGTATTTATTAATGATTTGGACTTGAATGTGGGAGGCAGGCCGCATGGTGGTGCAGTGGGTTAGCATTGCTGCCTCACGGCACCGAGGTCCCAGGTTCGATCCCGGCTCTGGGTCACTGTCCGTGTGGAGTTTGCACATTCTCTCCGTGTTTGCGTGGGTTTCGCCCCCACAACCCAAAGATGTGCAGAGTAGGTGGATTGGCCACGCTAAATTGCCCCTTAATTGGAAAAAATGAATTGGGTAATCTAAATTTTTAAAAAATGTGGGAGGCATGATTGGGAAATTTGCAGATGACACCCAAATTGGTCATGTAGTTGATAGTGAAGAGGTTAGCTGTTGTCTCCAGAGTGATCTAAATGGTTTGGTTGAGCGGGCAGAAAAGTGGCAAATGAAATTCAATCCCAAGAAGTGTGAAGTTATACATTTGTGGCGGACAAACAAAGCAAGGAATACTCAACAAACAGGAGGATATTGAAAGGGGGAGAAGAAGTGAGAGACCCTGGAGTACATGTCCACAAGTCCGTGAAGTTGATAGGACATGTGGATAAGGTGGTAAAGGAAGCGCATGGAATGCCTTTTATTGAAGGAGGTATTGAATACAAAAGTAGGGATCTATTGCTGGAACTGTATGAAAGGCTGGTTAGGCCACAACTAGAATTTTTGTCTACACTTCTGGTCACCACATTACAGGAAGCACATAATTGCTCTGGAGAGAGTGCAGAGGCCCACAGGTCATATGAGCAGAAATAGGCCATTCAGCCCATTGTATCTGCTCCGCCATTCAATGACATCATGACTAATTTGATATAATCCTCAACTCCACTTTTCCTGCTTTATCTCCCATAACTTTTGATTTTCTTATTGATTAAAATCTCTCTGTCTCAGCCTTGAATATACTTAACGACCCAGCCTTTACAGCTCTCTGCGGTAATAAATTCCACAGATTCACTATGCTCCGAGAATAAATTTCTCCTCAATTCTGTTTTAAATCGGCCACCCTTTACTCTGAGATTATGCCCTCTGGTCCTAGACTCCCCCACAAGGGGAAACTACCTCTAAGCATCTACCATTTCAAGCCCCTGAGAATCCTACAAGTCTCAAGAAGGTTACCTCTTAGTCTACTAAACTCTAATGAGTGCAGGTTCAACCTAGTCAACCCCTCCTCATAAGAAAATCTCTCCATACCTGGGATCAACCTAGTGATCCTCCTCCAATGCCAGTATACCTCTCCTTAGATAAGGCGACCAAACTGTTAACTGTATTCCAGGTGTGATCTAACTAGGGCCTTGTATCATTTAGTAAGATTTATTTATTTTTATACTCCATTCCCTTTGAAATAAAGGCCAGCGTTCCATTTGCCTTCCCAGTTAGTTTCCTGCTGAACTTGCATGCTAGTTTTTTTGTGATTTATGCAGAAAATCCCTCTTTGTTTTCTATAATCTTTCTCCATTTAAGTAATATTCAGCTCCTTAATTCTTCCTACCAAAGTGCATAACTTACTACATTATATTCCATCTGCTCTGAGGATGAATTTCCAATCCTGATTAGACCAGGAGAGGTACCAGAGGACTGGAGAAATGCAAACGTAGTGCCATTGTTTCAAAAGGGATCGAAGGAAATGCCAAACTATTATCGGCCAGTTAGTTATACCTTGGTGGTGGGAAAATTAGTAGAATCAATCCTGGGACACAGGATTAACTGTCACATAGAAAGGCATGGACTCGTCAGGGATAGTTAAAGGAAGGTCTTGCTTCACAAATTTGATTGAATTCTTTGAGGAAGTGACAAGAAGGGTTGATGAAAGTAGCGCAGTGGATGTTGTGTACATGGATTTTAGCAAGGCGTTTGACAAAGTACCACATGACAGATTGCTTAGAGGGGCAGCACGGTGGCACAGTGGTTAGCATTGCTGCGTACGGCGCTGAGGACCCGGGTTCGAATCCCGGCCCTGGGTCACTGTCTGTGGAGTTTGCACATTCTCCCCGTGTTTGCGTGGGTTTCACCCCCACAACCCAAAGATGTGCAGGATAGGTGGATTGGCCATGCTAAATTGCCCCTTAATTGGAAAAAATAATTGAGTACTCTAAATTTTTTTTTAAATGACATTGCTTAAAAAGGAAAAGCCCATGGGATAATAAATATCTTTATTGTCACAAGTAGGTTTTATATCAACACTGCAATGAAGTTACTGTGATAAGCCTTTAGTTGCCACATTCCGGCACCTGTTCAGGTACACAGAGGGAGAATTCAGAATGTCCAGTTCACCTAACCGCATGTCTTTTGAGACTTGTGGGGGGAAACCAGAGCACCCGGAAGAAACCTACGCAGACACGGAGAGAACTTGCAGACTCCACACAGACAGTGACCCAAGCCGGGAATTGAACCTGGGATCTTGGAGCTGTAAAGCAACAGTGCTACCCACTGTGCTACCGTGCTGCCCGATACAGAGTAATGTGGCAAACTGGATAGAAAGTTGACTTTTTAACAGGAAACAAAAGGTAATGGTTGATGGGTGCCCTTGTGAATGGAAAGTTGTAAGTTGTATTCCACAGGGCATGGTGTTGGAATCCTTACTGCTTGTGTTATATATTAACGGTGCAAGGCAATGAGGGTACATGAATAAGGAAGTCATGCTACAGGTGGTGGACTTTGGCAAAACCACTCTTGAAATACTGTGTGCTATTTTGGCTTCCATATCTTAAGGCATTACTTTTTAAGGCATTATTGCAAAGGGTCACTAGATTGGTCCCTGGGATGAGAGGGTTGTGCTATGATGAGGCTGAGTAACTTGGGCCGATACTCATTGGAGCTTAGAATCCTGAGAGATAATCTCATTAAAACATACTGATACGGAAGGGACTTGTCTGGGCAGACACTGAAGGATTCTTTCCTTTGGGTGGGGAATCTAGAACAAGGGCACAGCTTGCGGATATGGTGCTAAACATTTAGGACTGAGGCAGAAGGGAAATTCTTTCACTTACAGGGTTGTGAACCTTTGGAAGCATGAACCCAAGAGGTTCACGGATGCTCCACCATTGAGTATTTTCAAGACTGAGCAATAAATTTTTGATCTTTCTGGGAATCAAGAGATATAAGAATGGGCAGAAAGTATAGTTGAGGGAGAAGATCAACCATTATCGGATTAAATGGAACCGCCTGAAAGGGGTTCTTCTGACACAACTGTTTTATTTGTTTTACAATTAACTTAAGGTGTTGAACTGGGTTAAATCTTTGGAAATTGTATGCTGTTCAACCAATCACAATACACACAGTGGTCACTTTTCCCTCCCCCATTAACCTACCATATTTGTGTTTGCACTGCAGAGTACGTGATAACACAGTAAAATAGGGGACTGTTTAATAACCTATTGAAGGACAACTCACTGGTGCAAGGTCATAGTTTGAAATCCTGCAAACCCTGACAAATACGTCATTTCCATTTTTTCTATTGTGCAAATGTTATTATAGGTGAATTGATTATCAAAACATTAAATCAGATCATTAACATCTTCTAAACCCATTCACTTTCCAAAGTTCTTATAGTGGAATCTGAGAAAGAAATGTTAATTTCCTATTAGTAAGAGCATAGAACATACAGTGCAGAAGGAGGCCATTCGGCCCATCGAGTCTGCACCGACCCACTTAAGCCCTCACTTCCGCCCTATCCCCGTAACCCAATAACCCCTTCCAACCTTTTTTTTAAAAAATAATTTTTATTGAAATTTTTACAAAATATAAACAGCTCAACTCTATTAACAAAACAACCGGGGTAACACCCCAAGAACAATTCCCACCCAACTTCAAAAGCAACTAAAAACAAAAGAAAAAAAACCAAAAGAACACCCAACAACAAAAGGGAAAGAGATAACACCTGCCACACCCCACAGACCCATGTACACAGTTCTCCCTCCCACCGATCCAACCCCCCCCCCCCCCGGTTGCTGCTGCTGCCGGCCTATTCCCCTACCGTTCCGCCACCGCCTAAAGAACCCTTGTACTGATCCCCTCAGGGCAAATTTCACCTTTTCCAATTTGATGAACCCCGCCATATCATTGATCCAGGTCTCCACGCTTGGGGGCCTCGCATCCTTCCATTGGAGCAAGATCCTCCGCCGGGCTACTAGGGACGCAAAGGCCAGAACACCGGCCTCTTTCGCCTCCTGCACTCCCGGCTCCACTGCAACCCCAAAAATTGCGAGTCCCCAGCCTGGCTTGACCCTGGATCCCACCACCCTCGACACCGTCCTTGCTACCCCCTTCCAAAACTCCCCCAGCGCTGGGCACGCCCAAAACATATGGGCATGGTTCGCTGGGCTCCCCGAGCACCTAGCACACCTGTCTTCGCCCCCGAAAAACCTACTCATCCTCGTCCCAGTCATGTGGGCCCTTGAACTGTATGAGGCTAAGCCTCGCACAGGAAGAGGAGGAATTCACTCTCTCCAGGGCATCCGCCCACGTCCCCTCCTCAATCTCCTCACACAGCTCCTCTTCCCATTTTCCCTTCAGTTCCTCCACCGAGGCCTCGTCTACCTCCTGCATTACCCAGTATGTGTCTGAAGTCCTCCCTCCTCCAACCCACACCCCCGAGAGCACCCTGTCCCGCACCCCACGTGGGGGCAGCAAGGGGAATCCCTCCACCTGCTGCCTGGCAAACGCCCTCACCTGCATGTACCTAAACATGTTCCCCAGGGGGAGCCCAAACTTCCCCTCTAACTCCCCCAAGCTCGCGAACCTCCCCTCCACAAACAGGTCCCTCAACCTCCTAACCCCTGCCCTGTGCCAGCCCAGGAATCCGCCATCAATGCTCCCTGGGACAAACTGATGGTTCCCCCGTATTAGTGCCTCCATCGAGCCCCCCACTTCTCCCCTGTGCCGTCTCCATTGCCCCCAAATTTTGAGGGTAGCCGCCACCACCGGGCTCGTGGTATACCTCGTTGGAGGGAGCGGCAACGGTGCCGTTACCAGTGCCTCCAGGCTCGTGCCCACACATGACGCCGCCTCCATCCTCTTCCATGCTGCCCCTTCCTCGTCCATTACCTACTTACGCACCACCGCTGCGTTGGCAGCCCAATAGTACCCACAGAGGTTAGGCAACCCCCCCCCCAAATATCCCTGCCTCGTTCCAGGAACACTCTTCTCACCCTCGGAGTCCCATGCGCCCACACAAATCCCGTGATACTCCTGTTGACCCTCCTAAAAAAGGCCTTCGGGATAAGGATGGGGAGGCACTGGAACAGGAACAAAAACCTCGGGAGCACCGTCATCTTAACGGACTGCACCCTCCCCGCCAGTGACAGCGGTAACATATCCCACCTCTTAAACTCCTCCTCCATCTGCTCCACCAACCTTGTGAGGTTGAGCTTGTGCAGGGCCCCCCAGCTCCCAGCCACCTGGACCCCGAGGTACCTGAAGCTCTTCCCTGCCTGCTTCAATGGGAGCCTACCAATCCCCTCCTCTTGATCCCCCAGATGCACCACAAACAACTCACTCTTGCCCAGGTTCAACTTATACCCCGAGAAACCCCCGAATTCACTAAGAATCCTCATCACCTCCGGCATCCCCCCCACCGGATCCACCACATACAGCAACAGGTCGTCCGCATACAGCGACACTCGATGCTCCTCCCCACCCCACACCAGGCCCCTCCAGTTCCCTGACTCCCTCAATGCCATGGCCAGGGGCTCAATCGCCAACGCGAAGAGCAAGGGGGACAGGGGGCACCCCTGTCTCATCCCCCGGTACATCCGAAAGTACTCCGACCTCCTCCTGTTTGTGGCTACACTCGCCATCGGGGCCTCGTAGAACAGCCTCACCCACCGGATGAACCCCTCCCCAAACCCAAACCTCTCCAACACCTCCCACAAATACTCCCACTCAACCCTATCAAAGGACTTCTCCGCATCCAATGCCACCACTATCTCCACCTCCCCTTCCATGGCCGGCATCATAATGACATTGAGGAGCCTTCGCACGTTCGTATTCAACTGCCTTCCCTTCACAAACCCCGTCTGGTCCTCATGAATGACCCTGGGCACGCAATCCTCTATTCTAGTGGCCAGGATCTTTGCCAGGAGCTTAGCGTCGGCGTTCAGCAGCGAAATCGGCCTATATGACCCGCACTGCAGAGGGTCCTTGTCCCGCTTCAGGATCAAGGAAATCAGCGCCCGTGACATAGTTGGGGGCAAAGCCTCCCTTGCCTCGTTAAAGTTCCGGACCAACAGGGGGCCCAACAGGCCCAAATACCTTTTATAAAATTCCGCCGGAAACCCGTCCGGCCCCGGCGCATTCCCCGACTGCATGCTCCCTATCCCTTTGACCACCTCCTCCAGCTCGATCGGCGCCCCCAGTCCCTCCACCTGCTTCTCCTCCACCCTCGGGAATCGCAGCTTGTCCAAGAAGCGCCCCATTCCACCCCCCTCCACCGGGGGCTCCGACCGGTACAGTTCCCCATAGAAGTCTCTGAAGACCCCATTAACATCTACTCCCCTCCGCACCACCTTCCCAGCCTTATCCGTCACTCCCCCAATCTCCCTGGCCGCGTCCCGCTTTCGGAGCTGGTGTGCCAGCATCCTGCTCGCCTTCTCCCCGTATTCATACACCGCCCCCTGTGCTTTCCTCCACTGAGCTTCCGCCTTTCTGGTAGTCAATAGGTCGAATCTGGCCTGAAGGCTACGCCTCACCCCCAGCAATCTGTCCTCTGGAGCCTCCGCATTTCTCCTATCCACCCGCACCATCTCCCCTATCAGTCTCTCCCTCTCCCTCTGCTCCCCCCTCTCCCTATGGGTTCGGATGGAGATCAATTCCCCCCTCATTACCGCCTTCAATGCCTCCCAGACCGTCCCCACTCGGACCTCCCCGTTGTCATTGGCCTCAAGGTACCTCTTGATACACCCCCAAACCCTCTCGGCCACCTCCTCATCTGCCAGCAGCCCCACCTCCAAGCGCCAGAGCGGACGTTGGTCCCTCTCTTCCCCCAGCCTGAGGTCCACCCAGTGCGGGGCATGATCTGAAATGGCAATGGCGGAGTATTCCACATCCTCCACCCTCGAAACCAACCCCCTACTCAGGACAAAAAAATCAATCCTCGTGTAGGCCTTATGTACGTGGGAGAAAAACGAGTATTCCCTGGCCCTTGGCCTCGCAAACCTCCAGAGGTCCCCCACCCCCCACCCAATCTGGTCCATAAATCCCCATAGCACCTTAGCCACCGCCGGCCTCCTACCCGTCCGGGACTTGGATCGATCCAATGGGGGATCCAGTACCATGTTGAAGTCCACCACTCTCAGGTGTGTCTCCTGGAGCATGGCCACATCCGCCGTCAGCCCCCTCAGGTTTCACCGGCCCATTCAGCCCCCTTACATTCCAGGTTATCAGCCAGATCAGAGGGCTCCCTGCCCCCCTCTCCTGCCGATTAGCCATACCCCATCCCTTGCCCACCCCCGGCCAGCGTCCCCCGCTCTGCCAGTTTCCCACGGCGGCAACTCGCCCTCCCTCCAGCACCCCCTGCGTCCTCCAGCTCCTTCCTGACCATTTCAGCAGCAACCCGGTGGTTACCCCCCCCCCCCCCCCCCCCCCCCCCGGAGGGGCTAGGACCTCTCCTAGCCACGCCCCTTCCTCCATAGCGCTCCCGTGAGCCAGCTAACTTCTGCTGACCCCGGCGACTCCCGCCCTACCTCCGACTCCTCCCCACGTGGGACTACCCCTCCTCCATCGTGGCCGTCAACGGGCCCCCCCCCCCCCTCCCCCGCTCTTGCGCGGGAAAAGAAAACAGCCAGCAACGACCCGCGCTTCTCAGCCTGCACTGTTTGGAATAATCTTGGCATTCATGAACTTTACTTTTGTATGATTGTTAGGAAAGTTCCAGCTGGGTTGGCTTTCAAAGTAAACAAAAAGAAGTGGAATTCTGAGCAGACATGGAGCAGAACAAATACTGGATTCCTGAAATCCAGCAATGATGTTAAATATCTAGCCATGGCTGACAATTGATTTAAAAACAGTTGAGACCTCCAGCATTTTAATGGATGTGACTTCAGAAATGAATTGTCGGGGGCAGCATGGTGGCGCAGTGGTTAGCATTGCTGCCTCATGGTGCCGAAGTCCTATGTTCGATCCCGGCTCTGGGTCACTGTCCATGTGGAGCTTGCACATTCTCCACGTGTTTCCGTGGGTTTCGTCTCCATAACCCAAAAGATGTGCAGGGTAGGTGGATTGGCCACGCTAAATTGCCCCTTAATTGGAAAAAATGAATTGGGTACTCTAAATTTAAAAAAAAGAAATGCTTTGTCGCGAGTGATTTTTGGAGAGACATTTTCTTGGCCTGTAATTTTGGTAATTGAATGCAAAGTAATTAAAGAAATTGTTAAAATGTGTGTGTGTGTATTTATTCTGTGAACATATTTTTTGCACCTGAAATCTGCAGACATTATTAATCTTTATTAGTGTCACAAATAGACTTAATGAAGTTACTGTGAAAGTCCCCTAGTTGCCACTTCACGACACCTGTTCGGGTAACTGAGGAGAGAATTCAGAATGTCCAATTCACCCAACAAGCACATCTTTTGGGACTTGTGGGAGGAAACCGGAGCACCCGGAGGAAACCCACATAGACACGGGAAGAATGTGCAGACTTCGCACAGACAGTGACTCAAGCCGGGAATCAAACCTGGGACCCTGGAGTGTGAATCCAACAGTGCTAACCACTGTGCTACCATGCCGCCCTTCTGTTCGCTTGCTTCTGTGTTCCTTCCCTTTTGGGTCCGCAGACTTTTAAAATCCAAGCCTGACTTTGCCAATTGCTGCTATTTGATTTTCTTTATTTCGCTCATGTGTTTCTTTCAGTTCTTTCAGATTGATGTTCTCCACAGAGAGTTTTGATTCTCTCACCAAGATTTCACAATAATAGGAAATTCAAAGTATCCTGGATGATGTTGTATCATTGTTCTAAGTCTCACTCTTGTTTCCTACGCTCATAGCTTTTCCAGATCCTCTATTTTATACCTGAAAGCTGGTTCGATTAGCACACAAAATGAAAGCAAAGTACTGCCGATGCTTGAAATTCTTACATGGGGTCCCCACAATGCTGGTTGATCATCCTTCCCAAACTCTTCCTGTTAATCATCTATTTCTCTTTCAATCCTTTTGTGTTATCTCTCGCCATTACATATTTCCATATGGACTTAATACTTCCTCCTCTTCTTCCTGGCAATCCCATCTCTATTGTTCACCTCATCACATTTCCTCTCTGCAGCAAATTGAAATACGAAATAAAAGCAGGAAATACTAGAGGCATTGAGCAAGTCAAACAACATTAGAAGGGAAAGAAACAGAGTTAATGTTCTGTAATTATGCCGTTTCTTCAGAACTGTAAGATCTTACAGATGGTTTTAATGGTGACATAATGGTATGTCACTGGACTAGTAATCCAGAGCTGGACATGCCCTAAAGGAGAATAGCGATTAGATTGTATCTGTGGCAGATGATGAAGGAACCAGCAAGAGGGAAAGAAATGACGTGTCCTTGCTAATCTACCAGTCATTGAAGCATCTGCCCACGACAGTATTGGTAGGACTGCACAGTCCTTGTAGTGATGAACTCCTGTCTTCATTTTGAGAATACTCTCCATCACATTGTGTAGCACACAT
Organism: Scyliorhinus canicula; assembly: GCF_902713615.1. NCBI lineage: Eukaryota > Metazoa > Chordata > Chondrichthyes > Carcharhiniformes > Scyliorhinidae > Scyliorhinus > Scyliorhinus canicula. The sequence continues at coordinate 90,160,302 of NC_052149.1, forward strand.
TTTGAGAATACCCTCCATCGCATTGTGTGGCACTGCCACTATACCAAATGGGATAGATTTTGAACCGAGCAGATCTAGCAACTCAAGACTGGGTAGCTATGAGGCACTGTGACTAGCAATAGAATTATATACAAGATAATCTGTAACCTCATGGCCTGCCGTATCCCCCACCCTACCATTACCATCAAACCAGGGGATGAACTGTGGTTCAATGAAGAGTACAGAAGGGCATGCTGATAGCAGCACCAAACATACCTAAAATGAAGTGACAACCTGGTGAAACTACCAACACAGGATAACTTGCATTCCAAACAGCGGAACAGATCGAATGTTCCCCATCCAGTTGTGAACAGTGATGGGCAATTAAACAATTTAAAGGTGGAGGAAGCTTCATAAATATCCCCATTCTCAATGATGGGGTGCCCTGCATATTAGTACAAAATAAATTCCTGAAGCATTTGTAGCAATTATCCATTTCTGCCTTCTCCTTAGGTTCTCAGCATTCCAGTCTTCAGACAATTTGATTATGGCTGAAGGCACTGGATACGGCAAAGGCTACTGGTACTGACACCATTCTGGCAAAAGCACTGAAGACTTGAGCTTCAGAATTAGTTGCACCCCTGGACAAATCCAACTCGACCAATTACCACATCATCAGTCTACTGTTGATCATCGGCAAAGTGATGGAAAGTGTAATTGACAGTGCTATCATGCAGTACTTACTCAGTAATAAACTGCTCAATTGCTGGATAGTGCATGCATGTGTTCAAATACGTTGGACGGCATGTGGATCAAAGACGGGCATACTTTGGGAGAAGAAATTAATGACAACTGTAGATTACGTGGAAGAGAATTGAAGTAGAAAATAATTGTTTGTTAATGTCCTTATGCCATTTTAATCATAGGTGTAGGCCCAGATTAAGCTCCATTTAAATATCAAAACCCTTGGATGTGGATTTTTTGGTCATTACTGCTAGTGGGTCCCAGAGTAGTTTTTGGCAATTTGTAATTCTAGGTAAAAACAAAAGCAGTAAATGAGACTTGTGGAGAAAATGCTTTTATTATCAAGTTACAGACTAGGATTACAGACGTATTACTAACATAATAGCTGCAGAACAGCAATTTCACAAGGGGGAAGTGAGGAAGAACTTTTTCATGCAGTGTGTGGTAATGACAAGGGACCTGCTGCCCACTGAGGTGGTGGAAACTGAAATGATGAATGACGGAAATTGGATGGGTGTTTGAGGGGAATAAACTTGCAGGGTTATGGGGATAAAACCAAGAATGGGATTTTTGTATTGTTCAACAGAAAGCTGGCATGGATTTGATGGACTGAATGATGGCCTCCTGTGCTATAATGGCCCTGTGACTTAATTTTGATGGTGAAATAGGGGTCACTCTTACTGAACTTGCATTAAGACAATGGCGTATTGTGGAAGGATCTTAATTTTGCCTGTCTTCTGGACTATTTCGCCTGGACGCATTCAACAGTGACAGTGATTGAACAAATGGAATATGTTGCATTTTCAGCATGGACATTTCTTACTTGTAAGCAGAGACATTCTCGGAAATCACCAGATATAATACGGTGCTCACTGGCGAGCTCTAGGACCATCAAATTTATCAGTTTTGACTTGCAAATGTAAAATTTCTGAATTTCCCCATTCCAACCCCAAAGAACCTGAAGTCTTGTCACTGCAAATCTTTCACTGTGATTTACATGGTTACATCTGTTAACTGCCTCTGTCTCTCTCAGGTTTGTGTGCACCATTATAGGAGTTGTAGTAATATCCATTTTACGAAGCCAGAATATCCGGCATTTAACAAGTCATCTCTTCGAAACAGTACACAATCAAGATTTTTCAGAAGCTCTACTGGTAACAAGGATATTTTCTAGTTTCTTATTAAACAATCAAATTACTTGGTTCAGATGTTGTCCTGACCTCTTATTTATTTTTACAGCTGTTAATGGCCAGGTTGTTCAGTTCAAACTTTCTGATATTGGAGAAGGGATCACAGAAGTTCATGTGAAGGAATGGTGAGTTGGTGCCTAATTGTGATTTAATAATTTGTTTTTGTGTTGTAGAATTGCTATGTCCCAGACAACAAATCTTTCATATAGGAAGATTATGTTTTTACTGTCTTGGCACTGTTTTATGATTCGAGTAGTCCTTGCATACCTGTTTCTTTACTTTGGGGTTGCACAGGAAAATTGCTACGGTTATAGTTTAAAATGGTCCCATGTAAACATTTAAAAAAAAAAAATTTTTGTTTGTACCTAATTCATTTTTTTTTCCAATTAAGGGGCAATTTAATGTGGCTAATCCACCTACCTTGCACATCTTTGGGTTGTGGGGGCAAAACCCACGCAAACACGGGGAGAATGTGCAAACTCCAAACAGACAGTGACCTGGGGCCGGGATCAAACCTGGGGCCGGGATCAAACCTGGGACCTCGGCGCCGTGAGGTTACAGTGCTAACCCACTGCACCACCGTGCTGCCCTTGTAACCATGGCAGGAAATTTTGTTTGAATGTAAGAGCTGCATTTACATGCTGCCTTTTCACTTCTCTCATATCCTGAAGTGCCTCTCATATAATGAATTATTTTGGCCAGCATGTTTGTCCTTCTGGGGTTTTGCTGTCTGCAAAAAATGTTAAACAGCAATGAGATGAATGGCTAAGTTGTTTTTAAAGAAAAGCTTGCATTTTGAAAAACATATTTCACTGCCTCAGAACAGCTTTATCGCTGGGCAGCGCGGTGGCGCAGTGGCTAGCACTGCTGCCTCATGGTGCTGAGGACCAGGTTCGGTCCCAGCCCCGGGTTACTGTGGAGTTTACATATTCTTCCTGGGTTTCACCCCCACAACCTGTTGCTCGTTCTGGTGAGTGTGCTTTACACTCAATTGGCTCTGTTTTATTCCTTAGCTCTAGAGTCGCCAGGTATCTTTATGATACCGCCATGAGGTTCAGGTTCAAGTTCCGATCAATGACTCAATACACCAGTTAGTAAGGTTCAATCAAACACATTTATTATTACACAGTAAATCGATACTCATGCAACTAATACTAATGGACTAAACTATTCCTACCACTTTAAGCCAATACTTATCTTCCATAAGGGAACACACTGGATCAGGGAACAATGGCCTCTTGTTCTGTCCTGAGACTGCAGGCTTCCAAGTTGGTATGGGCTAAGGGGTCAGGAGTGTCTATTCTCGTAGCGTGCGTTGGTTGACACTTACTTGTCGGTGTAGCTGTTGGCCAGGCCTCTCCTTCTCACGTTCAAGTTCTTAGAGAGCTGGGGCAAAGGTGTTCTGCTGGGAGGGCCGGCTAAGAGAGAGAGCTGGACTTGGGATCTATCCTTTATAGGTCACAGGGGATTCGCGCCCATCTGGGCGGACTCTATACCTGCTTGCAATCGATTGGACCTCATACCAATCGATTGGTTTGAATTCCCCAATACTGAGGCTGTTTCCCGATCGCTGGGCGGTTCTTGGGGCTGTTTGTAACTTATTGTCCGGGACTCCTGCTGGCGCCTCAGAGTCTGGCTTGACCTTTGTTATTCTCGATTGTGTCCATTGTGCCTGGGAACCACTGGGAATCGCTCAATTAGTATGCAAACTTGTTAGTTTCAGTGCTGCCTGGTTTCTTCACAGGCAGAATATATAGAGAGATTCTGCAGCCTGCTTGTCTTTCTGACATTGTCCAATTTTCCCTGCATGCATTTCAATTCTCCATTTTATGTCAGGCAGTGGCCAACTTCGGTGGCTACACTCCCTCCTTGTGATCCTAACGCGAAGCGTGAAGGATCACTCAACGATGTTGTTTCTATCCCCTGACCTCAGCGAGTTCCATGGCTTCTGCACTTTCCTCAACTATGCAGAAAATTTTACCTTACAATCTCTATCTGGTGCTATGTCATAAGGGACATGGATTACCAAATCACAATGGGAACCTCTAACTATCCTTAATAAACTATACTCAACTTACATTCAATCATTCTAACTTCCTATCAATACAACAATAATGGCAGCATTCATAGTTCATTTCTCTGGCTCGGCAGTCGAGCTCAGAGGTACACAATCGTTCAAAAGCACATTTCTTTATTTACAGTACAACAACGAAAAAAATCCTTTATTACATTTCAAGGGGTTCGGGGGGCTGGTGGAAACCGAAGATAAGGGATCTCATCCTATATACCGTCGAGGTACGAGAGCAGTATGCTCTCCTTCGCCATTTCCTCATCCGACAGGTCTGCACTATGATGCAGATTATTGCTATCGCCAAGAGTGATTCCACTACATATGACAAGGAGTACCAATTCATAAATTTGGTACACCAGGTCGGGTTACTGCTACTTGTTACTGGGCTTTGAGTGGTCTGAGGAAGTGAAACATTAATGGCCGGTGGAGTGGGGGTAAGGGGGTTCGTGTCCGCGCGTAATCACATGGATTCCATAATCCATAGTACAACAACAACTGGGGTCTCCATCTTCTTTCTTTTCTTTTCTTCCGGTGTCTTCTCTGGGTCTTCTGGGGTTCTGTGGGATCAAGGATAGTTTCTGTTACTATCTTGTTTAACATCTCGGATCTTACCGTCTCTCTGTCCTGTACTGCCAAATACCCTTTATGAATGGTCACTCCATGTGACTCCCTCATTTTTTTTTTTCAAAACGAATTTAGGAACAGACATACATTTAAATACTGTGCCACTGCGAGCCGTCTCGCAGGCTGTGTAATTTACCATCCCAATGTTCCTGGATGTAAATAGCATGTGGAATTGGCAACCAAAGGGCTACCTAAAATAAAGCAAACAAAACTAAACTTTTAGAAACAAGACATTCAAAATGAGTTACGTATGGGCCGCGACGGGTAAGATGTGGGTGGAATTCCTGGATAGGGCGTGCTGTGCTGTACCCGAGCTTAGCTGAACAGAGGGGGGTCCTCAGACAGGGCGGGTCCTCAATGCCGTTACTCCACTGCCTGAGCGACCTGAAACGAATGGGCAAGAATGTAGTCATCATGGGGGTTGCCTCTTCTATCCTTCAAACAGAAGAGTAGTTACGAAACTGGAGCTAGCAAGCTCAGAGGTTTTGGCCGATATGCCTGTCGGCTGGACTTCAGACATTTCAGCTGATAAGGCGTCTGGCAAATTCTCCTAGGTTTCTGCAGACAAACTTGGTGTTTGGCTGCAGAGCTGCTGTTCATGAGAAAAACAAACAAACAAACATGCAACAAACATACTGCAGGTTCCATCAGAAAAGGACACCGTTTATCTCTCAAGCGTTTCCTCTTTTTACATCATCTGGACACCTCAATCGTGATCTTCTGCAAATAGGGTCGCAAAGGGGTTGCCGTGTCGGGAGTCAGACTTAAAGTCATCCTCTTCTCCCGGATCCCATACCCTTGTATGGATCAAGCGTGCTATGGTTGCATTGTGTGAATGGGGGTCCATCTCGTCGTTCCGGATGAGCCTGGACGGATTGTCGCGATGCCAATGAGTTGTGTCAAAAATTGAGTGAGCGAAAGTGGGGTCGTCATTGGGAGGGGTGGGATGGGGGGGGGGGGGGGGGGGGGGGTCTGGGTCGGGGGCCTTTATGTATGTGATCTCAAAGGGATCACTCGAGTCGGCTTCGTATTCGCTGTGTGTGTGGTCTGTTGTATCGGGGCAGTAGTGAGGAGTGCTGTGGCTGTCGTCAGAGTCACTGTCGCTGTCTGCTGTGGCAGCTTGTGGGCGTGTAGGGGCGGGATCTAAAGTCAGTGGGTGGAGTCGAGGTCGAGTCCGTGGAGGTGCTGGTCTGTGAGGGGGAGGGTGGAAATGCATCTCTTCTGGGCGGGGCGTGGTGTGCTGCGTCAAGCATGACGTGATGTGTGTGGTTGGACTGTGTTCCATATACCTTTAACTGGTTAATATGGAACCAGGCAGTCTTCCCATTGGGGTCCTTTATTTTGTAAACGGAAGGGCTAACTTTATCTGCAATGGTGTAGGGGCCAGAGTATTTGGGTGAGAGGAATGTACTGGGATTGTAGACAGAGAGCATAACCCTATAACCTGCTGCCCTACTGCAAACTCAGTGGCGTGTGCCGTCTTGTCAAAACAGGCCTTGCTCTGTTTCCTTCTGGTGCCTAACTTTACCGCGGCTGCGAACTGAGCTGATTTAATATTTTCTACCATTTGTTTGACTGCCTTCTCGTGTGTGAGGGCCGTCAATTCTGGGGTGGTCAAATCGATCCCTAACAAATACTCTGTTCCTTTCATGGGGCGTCCGGTCATGAGCGTGTGTGGTGTGAAGCCTGTAGAATTTGAAACAGTATTCCGTAAAAACATCAACGCGAATGGGAGGACCGAATCCCAAGTCGTATTATTTTCCTGGACCATTTTACGGAGGGTGGCTGTCAGGGTCCGATTCATGCGCTCCACGATACCACTCGACTGAGGGAGGTATGCCATGTGGAATTTTTGGGTAATGCCAAAAATCGTGAGGACGTTCTTCATGACACGTCCCGTAAAGTGGGAGCCTTGGTCTGATTCTATGCTGCGGGGGAGTCCCCATCTTGTAAAGATGTGGTGTGTCAAAATTTTAGCAGTTGTTTTGGCCGTATTAGTGCGTGATGGGAAGGCTTCAACCCATTTTGTGAAGTGCCTATCACAACCAACACATATTTGTAACCATTCCGGCACGGGGGCAATGGTCCAATAAAATCGATTTGGAGATTCGTCCAGGGGCCGTTAACGGGGCGGGTGTGGCTAAGCTGTGCTTTCCTAGCGTATCTGTCCGGGTTATTCCTGGCACAGATAAGACAATTCTCAATGTAATGCGTTACATCTTCTTTCATTCCTGGCCACTAACAGAGCTGTCTGAGGTGGGCAGTAGTGGGGTCTATCCCTTGGTGTCCATGACCATCATGGAATAAACAAATGAGCTGATTCCTATCCTGCTCAGGAACCACATACAAAGTATCTTTTAAAACAACACCCTCATGGGTGGTCAGTGATCTTTTAAATCTTTCGAACGGGGCTGGGTACTTTCCTTTAACAATCTCCCTGAGGTTGCTATCCTGTTTTTGGGCTGTGACTAAATCCTCAATATTAGTCTGTGATATCTGTACTGCACTAACTGGGGCGCTTTCTGGGACGCATTCGGGGGGGGGTTCCAAAAGTAACCACCTCTGGAACCTGCTTTCGCCAATGCGTCTGCTCTCACGTTCCCAGGTGGGGAAGAACGGTGGTGACTTCTAACCTTAATTATGCCAAAAATCCTATCCTTTGCTTTCTCTAGAATATGTCAGAGTAATGGGGATGATGGGAGAGGCTTACCGTCTGCGGAAACAAAACCTCTTGTCTTCCACAGGGGTAGGAACTCAGTTAAACTGTTGCAGACATATAGACTATCAGAATATATATCTGCCAGGCTGGGGAACGAATCTGGGTGGTCCACTATATATGTGATTGCAGCTAGTTCTGCTGCCTGCGCGCCTAAGTGACCTGGAAGTTGCAATGCAATCTCTTCAAGGGCGCGACCCTGCGCGTCCTCCACGTATATACCGCATCCAGTAATACGTTTGCCGTCTAAAACGGTGGATGAACCACCCACATAAATCTTCAAAGGTGCGCACGTGTCTGTGTGCTGGGGGCACTGGGGTGAACTTCCTATCTTCCTGGGGGGGTGTCTTTGCAATGAAGGGTCCTGTATTGTGAGTGGGGGATATTATCTCACACTCATGGGGTGTTCCTGGGTAATGGAGGGTGTCGGCTAGAAAGGTGTGTGTCTTAGTGCGTTTCACAGTGATGTCCCGTCCTTGCAGTAGAAGAGTCCACCTAGCTGCTCTGATGTGACTAACTGAACCGTCCTTCAGTCGTCCGTCTAATAGAAGCTGTGTGGGGGTGTGTTCGGTCAGAATCGTTATGGGGTTGAGTCCGGTAATGTACAAAAAGTACTGTACTGCCCAGAATACTGACCAGGTGCCTTTCGCAGGCTGAAAATCCTTGCTCTACTGGACCTAAAAGTCTGGAGGCATAAGCCACTGGTCGTAGCTGCTCGTGCCATTCCTGAAGGAGCACGGCCGAGAGGGTCAGATCTGTGCTTGCTACCTCAATTGCATAGGGGGAAAGCGGGTCTGGAACTTGGAGTGCAGGGGCTGCGCTAAGGGCACTTTTTAAATCGTCCACAGCATCTGTATGCTGCGGAAGCCATTCCCAAGGGGCTCCTTTCTTAAGGAGGTCTGAAAGGGATGCTGCCTTTGTCGCAAAACCGTCAATGTGGTTCCAACAGTAGCCAACCAGTCCTAAAAATAACCGGAGGGCTGAAACATTTTGGGGAAGGGGCAATTTGATGATCAAGTCAATTCTCGCCAATGGGATGGACCAGAAGCCGTTGCTATTGTCCAAAACCGTAAAGTACTTGGAGTTGAGTCCCTGTTTGAGCATGGTCTCGGGACTTGTGGCTCCCGTGGGGGCTACTGCGGGGGTGACTTTATTGAGTTCCCGATAATCGATGGTGAGACGCCATGATCCTTCGGGCTTCCTCACTGGCCAAATCGGTGCATTATTAGTTGAGGCTACTGATCGGAGTACGCCTTGCTCTAATAAGCTCTCTATTACTGTAGCGATTTCTCCCTCTGCTTCCTGGGGAAATCTGTATTGTCGTTGTGGTCTAGGGTCAGGTCCTGTCATTTGAACCGATCCAGTCATTCTGCCGCAGTCGTGCCTGTGACTGGCAAATGCTGTTCTGTTGTCTTTCAAAACTGCCCTAACCTGTTTGTCCGTGCTGAGCGTGGTCGGATCAAAGCAATACTCTCCGACTGCGCTAATCCTGTTTTCATACTCGCCTACTGTGAGCGTTGCGGGGGCTCTTTCTGATCTTGCCATTCGCCAGACACACTGATTGACTGGGTCGAACGACAGGCTGTGGGCATTCATAAAATCGATGCCGAGTATGTGTTCTGCTGTGTGGGGCAAATCCACTAAAACAATGAGGTGTCTGGTGGTAATGGTCCCTAGCTGAATGGGTACAGGATCTGTAATGTGTCCCTGCTGTGAGTGGCCTGTAAAGCCGCTGAGTGTGATTGTGGCTGTAGTGGGCCACGTGTCCTTTTGGTACATAGTGGAGGAATTTATGGTCGTGTGGGACCTGTGTCCCAGAGTAATTCTATGGGCTGTCCCCGTACCTTCGCTGTGACTACCAGTCATCCGGACCTGTCCCAAAGGGTGTCACAGCCCCAGGTGGGGGAGCCCGAACACCGTCAGTCCGTGCCGTTCATATCACCTTGAACGGTGCTGACGCTATGTATAGGCTTGGACCTATTGCGGTTCAGAGTGCCGGTCTGTGGGCCTCTCTGCGATTTCTGTGGGGCATTGCACTCCCGTGCAAAGTGTCCCAGTTGTCCACAGTTATAGCACTCCTGCGACTTCTGTGGGGGGCTGTTCTGTCCCTCATTTACCCATGCGGGGTTTTGGTGTGCTCTTACTGCCTGAATGTCTACATCAGCTTGAGCCTCCTCGGGCTTCTTAAATGTTGCTTTGCCATGAACAGATTGCTCCCAAACGCGGGACAATCTCTTAAGTACCCACTTTTCATTATGGGCCTCTTCTGTGGGGTCATAGTTAGAGCAGGCTTTCTGTCCTGCCTCTATGGCGTGGGAGATAAGGGTGCGGGTCCATTTGGCCATGTTATCTGGGGCCAAACGAGCGCGTTCTAAGTCTCCAAAAACTGCAGTAAAGTGATTCCACAGTCGTCCTGCAAACACTGTGGGGTGCTCGGTGTTTTTCTGCCTACATCGGTTCAGGCCTTCTACGGGGTCTCCTCTATTATACCCGATTGCATCCAGTATTGCTGTATGCATTTGCTCTAGGGTTCCTCCTCCAACGTTCTGTGGGTCAGGAAGGGCTGCTACCAAGGACGTATCTAAACACAAAACCGTGAGCTTAACATGCTCTCTTTCATCCAGGCCGTACATGGTCGCCTGCTGTTTTACCTTCACAAAGAAATGGTGGGGGTCTGAAGTAGGGAGGAACGGTGTGACTTTCTCGCATGCGTCCCATAATTGGGTCATGGTTAAGGGGGTGGTATAAGTGATCTCGGGTGCGCCGTCTACGGTTGCTTTCCTTTGGGTGGTGACTGGGTTCATTGGTGCTGGTGCTATCTGTTCTGTGGGGGGTTGGGGCGCTTTCCTCTTCTGCTGCATTTCTAGCGCACATGTTCCCTGAACATATCGCTGGGCTGTATCCTGCAATTCCTGCCAATCGGGGCCGCCTTCCTCATCTAGTTGCTTCCCAAAAGTATCTTGGAAGCCATTCTGCACTGAAAGCAGAGATTGCAGTTCCGCAATCTGCTTTCTACACTTTGCATGGTCTACCGAGCTTTGTCTTTGCTCAATGGTGGCAGCATGGAGTGCTCGTAAAGCTGCCTTCAGGTTGCTGCATTGCTTTAGCAAAGCCTCTACCTGCTTCTTGGTTTCCACTCTTATCAAGACTGCGTGCTGCATATCCTGATAGGCCTTTTCATATTGTGTTTGGGAGCTGCTTAAGTACGCCAGACAAGACTAGTGTGCCCTCTTGCCATCATCCACCTCTACATCTTTTGCTGCAAGCCTCCTTCTGAACTCCATATTCTCTCTTTCTATGTCACTGACATCCACTTTACTCATTCTGTTTCTCTTTTCTAAATCTGCGCGGAGTGTCCTGACGACCTCCTCTGTGCCTCGCAATTGTGCCAAGCAGGACACGATTGCCATCGGCTTACCTGCTTTTCCTAGATTCCTTTTGTGAATTGCGCTCAGGTCCTCCCATCAAGTATGTCCTATACTCCCGGGACCTGTTTCCTCATTCGAACAGAATTCGCTCCAAAGGGGCCATCCTTTCCCTTTGAGGTACTTTCTGATCTCTTGTTCCCAAACGGGACACGTTCCTACTCTGCTGCTGGTCGCTGCGACCACGAATTCCTGGGGGTGCATGAGGCGTTCCATTGCCTGCATGGCCATCTCTCCTATTTTAATGCTCTCTCTTAAATTTAGAACAAGGGATGCTAAGGTGGTGATATAAAATACAGGTACGGCTTTCGCTAATTTCCGAAGTATAAACTCCCTACAGTTTTTCGCAACAAAATCTCTCGGTTTTACCTTATAACCCTGTTAGTTACGCATGCAAAAACACACTTCCGAATTATGAGGATTGATGTGAACTACTTGAACACTTGTGTTTTTTCCTTTTCCCAATTGGATTTCTGATTCAAATTGCTGGGTTCTCTCGGAGTGGGGGGAGCCACTTCTAGTCGAGTCCCGTCAGAGTTCGCCACTAAATGTTGCTCGTTCTGGTGAGTGTGCTTTACACTCAATTGGCTCTGTTTTATTCCTTAGCTCTAGAGTCGCCAGGTATCTTTATGATACCGCCACGAGGTTTAAGTTCAAGTTCAGATCAATGACTCAATACACCAGTTAGTAAGGTTCAATCAAACACATTTATTATTACACAGTAAATCGATACTCATGCAACTAATACTAACGGACTAAACTATTCCTACCACTATAGCCAATACTTATCTTCCATAAGGGAACACACTGGATCAGGGAACAATGGCCTCTTGTTCTGTCCTGAGACTGCAGGCTTCCCAGTTGGTGCGGGATAAGGGGTCAGGAGTGTCTATTCTCGTAGCGTGCGTTGGTTGACACTTACTTGTCGGTGTAGCTGTTGGCCAGGCCTCTCCTTCTCACGTTCAAGTTCTTAGAGACCTGCTGCAAAGGTGTTCTGCTGGAAGGGCCGGCTAAGAGAGAGAGCGAACTTGGGATCTGTCCTTTATAGGTCACAGGGGATTTGCGCCCATCTTGGCGGACTCTATACATGCTTGCAATCGATTGGACCTCATACCAATCGATTGGTTTGAATTCCCCAATACTGAGGCTGTTTCCCGATCGCTGGGCGGTTCTTGGGGCTGTTTGTAACTTATTGTCCGGGACTCCTGCTGGCGCCTAAGATTCTGGCTTGACCTTTGTTATTCTCGATTGTGTCCATTGTGCCTGGGAATCACCGGGAATCGCTCAATTAGTATGCAAACTTGTTAGTTTCAATGCTGTCTGGTTTCTTCGCAGGCAGAATACACAGAGAGATTCTGCAGCCTGCTTGTCTTTCTGACATTGTCCAATTTTCCCTGCATGCATTTCAATTCTCCATTTTATGTTGGGCAGTGGCCAACTTCGGTGGCTACAAACCCAAAAGATGTGCAGAGTAGGTGGCTTGGTCACGCTAACTTACCCCTTGATTGGGGAAAAAAAAGAATTGGGTACTCTAAATCTATAAACTAAAAAAACAGCTTTATCGCCAATGAAGTACTTTTGGAGTGCAGTAATGTTTTTGGTGTTGATTGAGGGAAACTTGTTGGATCAGGTATCCGAACAAAATATCTTGACAAACTTCCTAATACATATGTAAAAATATTAGTAAGATTTCTAGTGGTTGTGATTATTCACTGTCACTTGTGCTGAGTATTTTTCTATTAAGGATCATATTTCCTCTATTTAAGGAGGAGATATATATGTTATGTATATATCTCTGTCTCCGGGCTACCAGGGTGGCAAAGGTCAAGACGTCGGCCTCTCTTGCCCACTGGACTCCCAGGTCTTCTAACCCTGCAAAGATTGCCACTTCTGGACTCGGGACCACCTTCACCCCCAACACCTAAGACACAATGTCAGGAACCCCCCGTCAGAATCCTTCCAGCTTCGGACAGGCCCAAAACATGTGGACATGATTCACGGGCTCAACCGCGCACTGCCCACACCTATCCTCCACCCCTTAAAAAAAATCTACTCAACCTGGCCACAGTCATATGTGCCCTGTGGACTATCTTGAAATGAATAAGGCTAAACCTCGCACATGAAGAGGATGCGTTCACCCTCCTCAGCCTCCTCCCACAACCCAGCCTCCAATTCCCTTCCCAGCTCTTCCTCCCACTTACGCTTCACTACCCCTATTGGGGCTCCCTCTCAATCCATTAGCTCTTTACAGATTTCCGACACTCTGCCCTCACCCATCCCTGTTTTTGACACCACCTTGTCCTGCAGCCCCGGGTGTGGCAGGTCGGGAAAGTTCGGCACCTGCTTTCTAATAAAACCCCTCGCCTGCAAATACCGGAACCCATTCCTCCACCAACCCCATCAAACTCGAGAAGCTGCCCCTAATGAATAGGTCCCCAATCCCCACCCATCGACACCCCCAAAACCTTGCGTCCAGCTCCTGCGTAGCAAATCAATGATTCCTGCAGATCGGTGCCCATACCGAGGTCCCTTCCAGCCTTTGGTGCCACTGTCACCACACCCTCAGGGCTGCCCTTACTACTGAGCGTATGGGGTATCTGGCCGGCGAGAACGGCAGAGGCACCGTCAATGGTGCCCCCAAGATAGAGTCCTTACAAGAGGCTGCCTCCATCCGCTCCCATGCCAACTGCTCCCCCACTATCCACTTCATGCAGACAAACCCCAAAACCAGTGTATTAACCCTCCTAAAAAAGCCTTTGGAATAAAGATCGGAATATTCTGGAACACAAATAAGAACCTCTGGAGAACCGTCATCTTCACAGACTGCACCTGTCCCGCCAACGACAGTGGGAGCACATCCTACCTCCTAAAATCTCCCTTCATTTGCTCCACCAGCCGAGCTAAATTCAGCTTGTGCAGCTGCTCCCACCCCCTGCGCCACCTGAATGCCCAAATACCTGAAGCTTGCCCCCACTGTGAAAATTCCTTTAATTGGCTGAAAAGTGTAACTACTACTTTTGTACGACAGGAAAAGCTTATATAATAGGATGTCTCATTTTCTGCTTATTCAGTGGCGTCCTGAAATGCTCGGTTGAGAAATGAGGAACCTGTTGAAACTAATTTTAGTGGCCAGGTTGATATGATGTGTTCCTTGGTCTGGGATTCATGGCCACAAACACAAATCAGGTTGTCCTTTCTCTTTCACTTATGAAGCAGGTTGCCACATCTATGCCCAGTGCAGATTCAGTTGAGCGCTGTTAAAGTGAGATTGAAGCCAGTATCTTCACTATTAAACCAGTTAGATGATGTCGGGATACATTCAGCATAAATACCCATGATTCTATCCATCTAGATACTGGATTGATACCAACAGCATGAATATTAGTTGTTGTTTCACAGAACGGCAGATGCAGTTTTAAGCACTTGGTAGATTTTTCAATTCTTCGTGAATGGGAAGGCTAGTGTTGCTTATGACTTGTTCATTTCTCGAGGACAAATGGGATCAATGGTGAATGCTAGGTCGGACAATATGATACAGCACCAGGAGTGGACTTAGCATTGTCCTCGTAGCAGCATTTAGCTGCATATTCACAATCTTTGTGTGGTCGTTGCAGGACCATGAGGTTGAGCAGTATTCTACAGCAGTGTAGACTTTTGTGGTGCAAAGTGTTCTAAATATACCCCCATAACATTCATCTGAGTTTCTGGACCAGTTTCATGCTGGATTTTACTTTTGAGCTGGTGGTGAAGAGTTGAGGCTGTTACATAAGAGTCCTGTCCAGAATGACTCCCAGGTGTTGTAGGTTGGGGTCATTTGCTGGTGAGCATCCTACTTAATTCCTCAATGTTGATGCTGCACTAGCTGTATTATGTCTTTGACAGAAATGACCTTCCAGGATTTGGTGCAGCACTGTTATGCTCACCCCTGTGGCAGATCATTGGTCGGCTGGTCCTGTTATAAAGATAAATGCACAATTTAAACAGTTGCTTCATTGCATTTCTTAGAAATAACATGCTATCAACATCTTCTAGATCAGGGGTGGGCAAACTACGGGCCGCATGCGGCCCGACAATGGTTTTTATGCGGCCCGCCAATGAGGTGCCCGGAATCATAACCGGCATTTTTGAAAAGCCGCCGGGGAAAAGCCGCTGAAGTAAATGCGCTTATTCAATAAGCGCATTTACTTCAGCGGCTTTTCCCCGGCGGCTTTTCAAAAATGCCGGTTATGATTCCGGGCACCTCATTGACGGGCCGCATAAAAACGCGCGTAGTGGGGTGGATGAGTGGGGCTGTCTCATTGGTCGGTTTAGTTGGGTGTGCGACCAATAGGAGTCCAGGTTACAAACAATAAGCCTTATTATTGTTTGTAACCTGGACTCCTATTGGTCGCACACCCAACTAAGCCGACCAATAAGGCAGCCCCACTCATCCACCCCACTACGCGCGTTTTTATCGTTGACTCGGCTAGGCTGTGCTTTTGTCAGTGTTAAGGATCAGCACAAGCAACTTGACACCTGATTTCAACAAACTGGTAAATGACTGCAGTCAGATGCATCATTCTCATTGACATTGTTCTGTTACTTACTGAGTTACTTTGTTTTTCAAATAAATGTGCTTTTTTTTCTTTAAAGACCTTTTATTTTGGCTATTTAAAATATTAATTATTTCACTTCATATAACATGCGGCCCTTTAAAATTGTGAATTCCTGAATGTGGCCCTTGCACGGAAAAGTTTGCCCACCCCTGTTCTAGATACATAGATATTGATTTGGGTGTCACTAGGTGGTGCTATAAGTGTTAACTCAACAGAGCTTTGCACAGTTTTGGTTGTTTAAATATAACCAGGGCTTTTGATCATGGATGATCTTTTGATTTGGTAATCAGCAAACCAAATTAATTTGTTAATGTGGCAGACTTTCATTCCCCTTCTTCTGAAGGCACTGATAGCAGTTTGGTGTAGTTGCTCAAGTGTCCTGCTACATCCTAGTACCTCACTCAAATGTTTGAATCTAGATGGTGTTGGCAGGCTGGTGAGAGTATCACCGCTGAGTCCATCTCTGCTCTCATCTGTTACCCAGAGTTGTTCTTTTTGCATCAGAATTCAGTTTATTGTGTCATTGGCTGTTGAAATCAGCTATTGGGTAATTGATACTATGATTAAAAGTCATATCAGCACAGAATGGAAATCAAACCTCCAACCTACCTGGATTTAAGGCTCAGTTCTACATCACAATGGTAACCTGGAATTGCATAGGCCTTTTCATGCAGTAAATATCCCAAGGTACTTAACTGAATAAATGCATGCCAAAAAAGAGAAACGTTGGATACATTCATTGAATGCACGAGCAATAGAGAAGTTTGAAACAAAAAATGTTGGCAGTACTCCAGTCTGGCAGCAATGGTGACGAGAGAAACAGAGTTAAATTTTCAGTTCAGTAACCTTTCCTCTGAGAGGTTTGAGATTTTTGTAAGCAGACCGAGAGATGACAAGGTTGAGGCTTTTAGAGAGGAAAGCATAAAGCCATGGCAGCTAAAGGCCCTGTCACTGAAGGTCAAACAAATCATGGAGGGTAGAGGCCACCATTTGAAATGGAGGGCATGCATTGTAAAGTAGAGTTGGAGGTTTCAAAGGTAGTGGCCAAGACTGCAGAGATACTAACAAACAGTGACTGGGATGTTGTGATGTTGCTCACAGTTAAGTCAAAACATGAAGCCTCTCTTGACTTGTCCCTGTTTTATATTGCTGGTTTTCACTCTCCCCTCTCCGTCTCCCCTCTGTAATTAACTGCTTTGCTGTCCTCTTTCCCGTGCCTTTTCCAGTGAAGCGGGTGGAGCACTTGTTAGACATTTGAAAGTCGCATTTTCAGGTGGCACTTGGGCAGGAGGGGTTCCAGTCAGCCTCATCTTAGAATCCATACAGTGCAAAAGGAGGCCATACAGCCATTGAGTTTGTGCCGACTACATGAAAGAGAAGCCTACCTAGGCCCACTCCCCCGCCCTATCCCCTTAACTTTGTAACCCCACCTAACCTGCACATCTTTTTGACACTAGGGAACAATTTTAGCATGGCCGATCCATCTGTTTGTGGGTTGGATGCGATTTTGTGGGGCTTGAGGGAATGGGGAAAGGGGTCAGGAGAGTCGAGATATTTAGCCAGGGTACAGGCCAGTTGCTGCAAACAACATTAAGGGACCAGGTGTTCCAACACTGTTGCATCGTGCCTGTTCACCACCCATTTTCGATGTCTTCTGCATTTCATCATCTGTTATCATTGCCTCTGTCCTGTCTTTTCATCCTCATTTGTCTTGCTTCCACTCTCAGCTTATTCCCACAGAACACAATACCAATGTTAGGCCTGGGGTATCCATGTTGGCAACAGTGCTGCCTACCTTAGAGATCAAGTGATCTAATGTGGAAAGGTTGATAAAATCACTGGAAAAGTGAAGAGGGGAGCCATGGGTTTTAACTAGGTGAGGTGGAATGTAAGGTTTGGCTCATTAGTGGATTAATTCCTGGGTGCTATCAGCATTTGTTGGGGTTAGGAAGTTGGTCACTGTTATGGGGTCCTGGTTGGTTTCAGTGACCATAGATTTGTAAATAAATTGTATGGTTATTTAAATAGCTTACACAACGTTTCTGTCTATTTCAGGTGCTAAATAAGTGTACAGCTATTTTAACCATTTCTTTTATTCTCAACCACAAATTTAGCAGGCAATAATTCCACAGCTGGGGAGGGTCCTGGGCTCACAACTCACGGTAGAGTATCAACTTTCCTGCTAATCATAAATTCTTCTGGTTAGTGAGGAGTCCATTAACTTCCACAGAAATGGCAAAGGGGTGAATAGTGGGAAGGGGAACAATCTAAGCTGTCTCTGTGTGTTTGGAGGGTAGGCATTTCCCTACAGAGTAGATAAAACTAGAGCTGTCCTTGTTGCACTATGGTATTGGTAAAAATGAATGGAGATTACTTGCTCTCACTCTTTCTCGGGAAATGCTACACGATTGAGGATGGGAGGAGAAACTCATGCAATTTGGAAAGATGCAGGGAGGAAGCAATGCACTACGGATTATGTTAATTTTACTCTTAAAGTAATAGATGTAGGAAAGTTGTTGTCTCTGGAGTAAGTACCAGGGCAAAATTACAACATGCATTTAAAAATTAAATCCATGATTGATCTTATTTTTAAAATTTAGAGCACCCAATTCATTTATTTCAATTAAAGGGCAATTTAGCGTGGCCAATCCACGTACCCTGCTCATCATTTTGGGTTGTGGGGATGAGACCCATGCAGACACGGCAAAAGTGCAAACTCCACACGGACAGTGATGCGGGGCTGGGATTAAACCTGGGTCCTCGGTGCCATGCGGCAGCAATGCTAACCACTGCGCTACCGTGCTGCCCAAATCCATGATTGATCTGACTCACTTATGAACTCTGATGATGGTTGGACATTGTTGTCTCATACGTAACTCATTGCCTTTGAAGCACTTTGGGATATTTGTCAGGTGCTATATGAATGCAAATTTGTTAATTCTTTACAGGCTAATGAAGGTTGGGATTGGAAGATTTTCAATTTACTCTTTTCCTACCAATTGTCCCACCTCCTTGTCCGTTCTGAAGGACTGATACTTTTGGTTGTATACTTCCATAGGCATGGCCATGGTTAATAACTTGGTGAGTGCAGGTATTATATTTCGGTAGATTATTCCGAACTAGATGATCACAGCCAAATTCTGTTTTGTATAGCGATGAGGTCCTCAATTTTGCATTTCCTGCAATCCACTCCAAAGTAGTTTTTTTTCTCTTTCCCTAACATGACTACAGCCATTTGCAGTGTCCTTGCTGCTTAAGCAAATTCAATACAGAGCTGGTTGAGCATGTTGAAGGATCAAATTTGTCGATTTAAAAAATATATAATTTAGAGTACCCAATTCTTTTTTTTCCAATTAAGTGGCAATTTAGCATGACTAATTCACCTACCCTCACATCTTTTTGAGTTGTGGGGGTGAGACTCGTGTTGACACGGGGAGAATGTGCAAACTCCACATGGACAGTGACCCGAGGCCGAGATCTAACCCAGTCCTCCACGGCGCAAGGCAGCAGAGCTAACTACTGCGCCACTGTGTTGTCCCTAAGTTTGTCGATTCTATATATTTATAATTAGTTGTTTGTACTTGGGTGATCAGCAGATTATTAGAAGCGATTCCTTGAAGTACTGCTGTAAAAGTGCTATAAAAATGCAAGTTGTGTTTCTAAATTTGTTTTTGACAGGAAAATGCCTTTTCATCTTGAGCTGCTTTATGAAGACCTCCACGTTATACTTGTATTTTGTTCTTGATGTTTATTTCAGAAATATAAGGTGGCTTTTTTGTTTCTACAGGTACGTGAATGTGGGAGACACAGTATCGCAGTTTGACAGCATCTGTGAAGTTCAGAGTGACAAAGCATCAGTTACAATAACGAGCCGATATGATGGTGTGATTCGAAAAATCTATTATAGCGTGGATGACATTGCTTATGTGGGCAAACCGCTCGTTGATATAGAAACAGAAGCTGTAAGAGGTACAGCAAACTTGAGAACTAATCTGTTTTGGAGGGGGGGGGGGGGTATTGGACGTCAGACATTATCATCCCTAAATATTTGTAAAAATGCCTCATTTCAATAAAATGTGCATGGTACCTACACTTTTGTAAGAATGAATGACGAGAGCCAATATAAACAAAATGGAAAATTTAAAAAGTGGTGCAAAAATAGGGAGATCAATTCATATTCACAAATCTTTGAAGGTGGCAGGCCAAGTTAACAAAACATGTTAATTCCTTTGCTTTATAAATCTAGACAAAGCATGCAAAAACAAGGAGGTTTTGCTAAATAACATCGCCACCATATATAGCACACTTAACATAACGAAGCATCCCAAGGTGTTTACAGGAGCATTATAAAACTAAGTATGACACCAAGCCACGTACGGCAATATCAGGTCAAAGGGTAGGTTTTAAGAAATGTCTTGAGGAAAGTAAGGTGAGTAGCAGAGAGGTATGGGGTGGGAATTCCAGATATTGGGACCTAGGAAGCTGAAGTTATGGCAGTGGTGTAGTTAAAATTGGAAATGCATAAGAGGCTAGAATTAATCCTTTGTAAATCACTGGTATAGGAAGGAGGTCTTGTGGCGCAGTGGGTAGAGTATCTGCCTCTCAGCCAGAAGCTCTTGGTTTAAGTCCCACCCCAGGACTTGTTGGCCAAGGATGGTGCATTCATAATGCAGTTAAACACATTGAGTGTCAACCTGAAAATCCTTCCAAACATGCCAATTGCTGGCAGTAAGAACAGGAGCGACACTTGGTCAGCCACACTCCAGCTGTAACCTATGGCGTCGCTCAAGCTATAAGCCCTTGCCGACAGACGAGCGACCTGTTCCAGGAATTAATAGCAGTAGAAACAGATGGAAGTGCGCCTTAGTGCACCACTAGGTGCAGGAAGACAATCGGAATGAAATCACTGGTATGATGACCTTAGACCCAGAAGCATTCCAGTAAGGAAAATTTGCGATTTATTTAAAAGGTTTGTGGAATCTTTAGTTGCTTTTTGAAGAATGTTTGAAGAAGACTTTTAAGAATATCTTATCAATTGTAAAAGGATCAAGTTGAAACTTGACCTGGAAGCAGCATCAAAAGGAAGGAAGTTAAGAAAGAAGCTAGGTGGCTGGCTAAGAAAAGGGAGCTAAAAACAGCGGAGCTGGAAGGTGAAGACAGTCAGCACACAGATGCAGACAAAAAGAGAAAGCAGACAGAAAGAGGAACAAAATTCTTGCAAAGAGTAAAAGTATTCTCAAAAAGAGATAATTTCTCTATTTGGCAGAAAAGCAAACAGAAGCTCTTGGAAGTATGGTGCTAAAAGGGTTTAAAACCTGGAAGGTTGTGTGAATAGTTCAGAGATGCTAAAGAGATGGATGTTTTCTCAGAAGTGACCAAACCCGGGATGTTATTAGTTGGTCGATTGAAAAGGAACTCTGGAAAGAGTGTCTTGCTGATGATAATTGTATGTGTGATACTTTAACGTGAAAGCTGTTGTTGGATAGGAATCCTGACCTACCTTACATGAGTAAAGATTAGCATATTGTGGGACTGTGTAGTTATGTAGTGCCACATTATTTGTGTGGGGAGTGATGCAAATGCTTGTGATTACATAAGACATATATTTGTTGTATCAACTACTTGAAGTAAAATTTACCTTTTTATTTGAAGTATCATTTGCCTATTAATTCATGTTTAATTTGCGTTGGTTCTGAATTGTGTTAAAGTAAAAGCTATTAAAGAGGAATCTGGTTGGAATCATGGCCCCCTCCCCCTCCTCATATTGCATTATTTACAGTTATGGCCACCACATTTTATGAAAGAGATTAACCAGAATGTTACTAGGAAGGGCAACTTCAGTAATGTGGAGAGACTAGATAAATTGGTATTGTTTTTGGAGCAGAGAAGTTTATAAGTGGTATTCAAAGTTATGACGAGCTTTGAGCATACGCACCTTAAACGTATGACTCCTAGTAATTGACTTATCCACCCTGGAAAAAAGCGTCTGACTATCCACTCTGTCTATGATACTCATAATTTTATAAATCTCTATCAGGTCACTCCTCAACCTCCGCCGTTCCAATGCAAACAATCCGTGTTTATCCAACCTCTCCTAACTAGACCAGGCAACATCCTGGTAAACCGTTTCTGTACTCTCTCCAAAGCATCCACATCCTTCTGATAGTGTGGAGACCAGAATTGTATGCAATATTCCAAATGTGGCCTAACTAAGGTTCTGAACAGCTGTAGCATCACTTGCCAATTTTAATACTCAAATGCCCCGACCGATGAAGGCAAACGTGCCGTATGCCTTCTTGACTACCTTAGCCCACTTACATTGCCACGTTCAGTGATCTCTGCACCTGTACAGAAATCTCTGCCTGTCAATACTCCTAAGTGTATTTGTGGGCTATGTGCAAAATAGGCTAAACAGCTGGCTTGTAATGCAGAACAAAGCCAGCAGCGTGGGTTCAATTCCCGTACTGGCCTCCCCGAGCAGGTGCCGGAATGTGGCGACTAGGGGCTTTTCACAGTAACTTCATTGAAGCTTACTTGTGACAATAAGCGATTATTATCATTAAGTGTTCCGCCATTTACGGTATAATTCCCTACTGTATTATACCTTCCAAAATGCATTACCTCATGTTGGTCCAGATTAACCTCCATCTGCCATTAGTCTGCCCAAGTCTCAAACCGATCTATATCCTGCTGTATCCTCTGACAATCCTCTTCACAATCCGCAACTCCACCAATCTTTGTGCCATCTGCAAACGTACTAATCAGACCAACTACATTTTCATCCAAATCAATGAAGGTCCCAGCACTGATCCCTGCGTAACACCACTAATCACAGCCTTCAATTCAGAAAAGCACCTTTCCACCGCACCCTCTGTCTTCTATGACCAGTTCTGTATCCATCTTTCCAGCTCACCTCTGATCCCGTGTGACTTCACCTTTTGTACCAGTCTGCCATGAGGGACCTTCTTGAAGGCTTTACTAAAGTCCATGTAGACAACATGCACTGCCTCACCTTCATCAATCATCTTAGTCATTTCCTCAAAAGACTCGATCAACTTAGTGAAACACGGCCTACCCTTCATAAAACCATGCTGCCTATCGCCAATAAGTCAATTTGTTTCCAACTGTGAGTAAATCCTGTCCCAATAATTTCCATACCACTGACGCATGGCTCACCGGCCTATAATTTCCCGGATTATCCCTGCTACCCAAACAAAGGAATACATTGGCTATTCTCCAGTTCTCTGGGACCTCACCTATTGCAAATGAGGATGCAGCGATTTCTGTCAAGGCCCCAGCAATTTCTTCCCTTGCCTCCCTCAGTCTTCTGGGATAGATTCCACCAGGCCCTGGGGACCTATCTACTTTAATGCTTATTAAGTACACCTTTTTGATATCGACATGTCCCAGACTATATCCACACCGTCCCTAG
Organism: Scyliorhinus canicula; assembly: GCF_902713615.1. NCBI lineage: Eukaryota > Metazoa > Chordata > Chondrichthyes > Carcharhiniformes > Scyliorhinidae > Scyliorhinus > Scyliorhinus canicula. The sequence continues at coordinate 90,183,078 of NC_052149.1, forward strand.
ATTCATCATCCACAAAGTCCTTCTCGTTGGTGAATACTGATGCAAAGTACTCATTTAGTACCTCGCCTATTTCCTCTGGCATAGATTCCCTCTTCGATCCCTCTTCGATCTTTGATTGGGTCTACCCTTTCCCTGGCTACCCTCTTGCTCTTTATATATGTAAAAAATGCCTTGGGATTCTTCTTAATCCTGTTTGCCAAGGATGTTTAATGACCCCCCCCCCACCCCCTTTACCCCTCCTGACTCCTTAAGCTCCTTCCTACTTTCTTTATATTCTTCAAGAGTTGTCTGTTCTCAGCCTTCTTGACCGTACGAATGCTTCCTTTTTCTTTTTGACTAGTATCACAATATCCTTCATTATCCAAGGTTTCCGAAACTTGCCATACTTATCCTTCATCCTCACAGGAACATGCCGGTCCTGAATTCTAATCAACTGTCTTTTGACATGTCACATGTCAGACTCCCACATGTCAGATGTTGATTTGCCCTCAAACAGCCACCCCCAATCTAAATTCTTCAGTTCCTCCATAAGTCTCTGAGCTGAATGGCATCTTTCTGCACTGTACGATTCCATGAACCTCAGTTTGTCAGATGTCTTGAGTGGCTACATTTTATTCTCAAAATCCAATGAGTTAGGTCAGTGTGAATCAAAATATTTTTATTCCAGTTCAGAAAATGAAATGTTACTCTAACTGCTGGTGATAAAATGTGCTCAAAGAACAAAGAAGAACAAAGAAAAGTACAGCACAGGAACAGGCCCTTCGGCCCTCCAAGCCTGTGCCGACCATGCCGCCCGTCTAAACTAAAATCTTCTACACTTCTGGGGTCCGTATCCCTCTATTCCCATCCTATTCATGTATTTGTCAAGATGCCCCTTAAACATCACTACCATCCCTGCTTCCACCACCTCCTCCGGCAAAGAGTTCCAGGCACCTGTGGAAAAGATTTGCCTCACACATCTCCTCTAAACCTTGCCCCTCGCACCTTAAATCTATGCCCCCTAGTAATTGACCCCTCTACCCTGGGAAAAAGTCTCTGACTATCCATTCTGTCTATGCCCCTCATAATTTTGTAGACCTCTATCAGGTTGCCCCTCAATCTCCTTCATTCCAGTGAGAACAAACCAAGTTTATTCAACCTCTCCTCATAGCTAATGCCCTCCATACCAGGCAACATCCTGGTAAATCTCTTCTGCACCCTCTCTAAAGCCGCCACATCCTTCAGGTAGTGTGGCGACCAGAATTGAATACTATACTCCCAAGTGTGGCCTAACTAAGGTTCTATACAGCTGCAACATGACTTACCAATTTTTATACTCAATGCCCCGGCCAATGAAGGCTAGCATGCCGTATGCCTTCTTGACTACTTTCTCCACCTGTGTTGCCCCTTTCAGTGACCTGTGGACCTGTACACATAGATCTCTCTGACTGTCAATACTCTTGAGGGTTCTACCATTCACTGTACATGCCCTACCTGTCTTAGACCTTCCAAAATGCATCACCTCACATTTGTCCGAATTAAACTCCATCTGCCATCTTGCCATCCAGGTCTCCAAACGATCTAAATCATGCTGTATCCTCTGACAGTCCTCATCGCTATCTGCAATTCCACCAATTTTTGTGTCGTCCGCAAACTTACTAATCAGACCAGTTACATTTTCCTCCAAATAATTTATATATACTACGAACAGCAAAGGTCCCAGCACTGATCCCTGCGGAACGCCACACGTCACAGCCTTCCAATCAGAAAAGCACCCTTCCATCGCTACTCTCTGCCTTCTATGACCTAACCAGTTCTGAATCCATCTCGCAGCTCACCTCTGATCCTGTGTGACTTCATTTTTTGTACCAGTCTGCCATGAGGGACCTTGTCAAAGGCCTTACTGAAGTCCATATAGACAACATCCACTGCCCTACCTGCATTAATCATCTTTGTGACCTCTTTGAAAAACTCTATCAAGTTAGTGAGACGCAACCTCCCCTTCACAAAACCATGCTGCCTCTCGCTATAATACGACCCCTTGCTTCCAAATGGGAGTAGATCCTGTCTCAAAGAATTCTCTCCAGTAATTTCCCTACCACTGACGTAAGGCTCACTGACCTGTACTTCCCTGGATTATCCTTGCTACCCTTCTTAAACAAAGGAACAACATTGGCTATTCTCCAGTCCTCCGGGACATCACCTGAAAACAGTGAGGATCCAAAGATTTCTGTCAAAGCCTCAGCAATTTCCTCTCTTGCCTCCTTCAGAATTCTGGGGTAGATCCCATCAGGCCCTGGGGACTTTTCCACCTTTATATTTTTTAAGACGCCCAACAACTCGTCTTTTTGAATCTCAATGTGATCCAGGCTATCTACACACCCTTCGCCAGACTCAACATCCATCAATTCCTTCTCTTTGGTGAAAATACTGATGCAAAGTATTCATTTAGTACCTCACCCATTTCCTCTGGCTCCACACATAGATCCCCTCGCCTATCCTTCAATGGGCCAACCCTTTCCCTGGCTACCCTCTTGTTTTTTATGTACGTGTAAAAAGCCATGGGATTTTCCTTAACCCTATTTGCCAATTACATTTCGTGACCCCTTCTAGCCATCCTGATTTCTTGCTTAAGTTCCTTCCTACTTTCCTTATATTTCACACAGACTTTCGTCTGTTCCCAGCCTTCTAGCCCTGACAAATGCATCCTTTTTCTTTTTGACGAGGCCTACAATATCCCTCGTTATCCAAGGATTGTGAAATTTGCCATATTTATCCTTCTTCCTCACAGGAATGATAGTTCGCCACACTGACTTAGAATGTTCCAGGTTTGATAATGATCATCGCTGAATTAGCCGATCTTAGATAGGGTGGTGGTAGTAATAATGCTGCAAATAATCTGAACCCCATGAAGAAGGGATGGTCAATATTGGCAGTCATTTTTGCTCTTGATTGTTAATCAATTGGCCAATGTTAGAAAAGTATGCTGTGTGAATGTTGGGTGTGGATTTCAGCAAGCTTGGCTCTCCCTGTCCTCTCCTTTGGTGGGGATACTTGAGAAGCGCCACTAACTATGAAAATTTATTGCAAAAATGGATTAGAAAATTCAGTTTGAGAATGAGGAACTGAATCAGACAGAATTTCCGATCTTAAAGAAATTTTGTTCCTTCCCCTCAAGTTGTTCCCAAAATTTGGAACTGCGTTCATTAATCCACCCCATGTATACTGTCAGTATATATAGTTGACTCTTAAATGCCCTCTGCAGTGGCCTAGCAAGCCACTCAGTTGTAAGAAATCAACACAAAAAAGTTGCAGTTCAAGAAGGGAGTCTGCGACAGGAGCAGTGTCTCAAATCCAGTTGTCCAAAAACCGGACATTTTAGTAAGCTTCCATGCATCAATTTTAGTTCAACAGGTTTGTTACAAACACTAGCTTTCGGAGCACTGCTCCTTCCTCAGGAAAGCTCTGAAAGCTAGTGTTTGTAACAAACCTGTTGGACTTTAACCTGGTGTTGTAAGACTTCTTACTTTATTTTTTTAAAATAATTTTTATTGGAATCTTTTACAGAACATATAAAAATATAACAACAAGTATAGCAAAAAGCAGTAATATGCAACTAACAGCCCCATAACACCCACAATTCCCCCCATACCGTAACATCACATGTATCACACTCTTTCCCCCCCCCCCAAAAAAAAACAAGAGAACTTAACCATAAATTAAAATTAGATAAATCAAATTTTAATAAAATAAACCAACATAATCAACGTCCCCCCCCCCCCCCCCCCCCCCCCCCCCCCGGGTTGCTGCTGCTACTGTCCCAGTACCCTATCGTTGAGCCAGAAAGTCGAGGAAAGGTTGCCACCGTTTAAAGAACCCTTGCACCGATCCTCTCGGGGCGAATTTATCCGTCTCAAGCTTAATGAAGCCCGCCATGTCATTGATCCAGGTCTCCACGCTTGGGGGCCTCGCGTCCTTCCACTGTAGCAAAATCCTTCGCCGGGCTACTAGGGACGCAAAGGCCAGCACACCGGCCTCTTTTGCCTCCTGCACTCCCGGCTCTACCCCAACCCCAAAGATCGCGAGTCCCCATCCTGGCTTGACCCTGGATCCCACCACCCTTGACACCGTCCTCGCCACCCCCTTCCAGAACTCCTCCAATGCCGGGCATGCCCAGAACATATGGGCATGGTTCGCTGGATTTCCCGAGCACCTGGCACACCTATCTTCACCCCCAAAGAACCTACTCATCCTCGTCCCAGTCATGTGGGCCCTATGCAGCACCTTGAATTGGATGAGGCTAAGCCGCGCACACGAGGAGGAAGAATTTACCCTCTCCAGGGCATCAGCCCATGTCCCGTCTTCGATCTGTTCCCCCAGTTCCCCCTCCCACTTCGTTTTCAGCTCCTCTACTGACGCCTCTTCCACCTCCTGCATAAGCTTGTAGATATCGGATATCTTCCCCTCCCCGACCCAGACCCCCGAGAGCACCCTGTCACTCACCCCCTTCGCGGGGAGCGCAGGGAATCCCTCCACCTGCCGTCTAGCAAATGCCTTTACCTGCAGATATCTAAACATGTTTCCCGGCGGGAGCCCAAATTTCTCCACCAACTCCCCCAGGCTCGCAAACCTTCCGTCGATAACAGGTCCTTCAGCTGTCTAATGCCCGCTCTATACCATCCCCGAAATCCCCCATCCATGTTCCCCGGGACGAACCTATGGTTCCCCCTTAACGGAGCCTCCATCGAGCCCCCCACTTCTCCCGTATGTCGCCTCCACTGCCCCCAAATCTTGAGGGTAGCCGCCACCACCGGACTCGTGGTATACCTCGTGGGAGGGAGCGGCCACGGCGCCGTTACCAGGGCCCCCAGGCTTGTATCCCCACAGGACGCTCTCTCCATCCATTTCCATGCTGCCCCCTCCCCCTCCATCACCCACTTACGCACCATCAACACGTTGGCCGCCCAGTAGTACCCCGAGAGGTTGGGCAACGCCAGCCCCCCCCCCCATCCCTACTCCGCTCCAAGAAGACCCTCTTCACCCTCGGGGTGCCATGCGCCCAAACAAATCCCATGATGCTGCTGGTCACCCTTTTAAAAAAGGCCCTAGGGATAAAGATGGGCAAGCACTGGAAGAGGAACAAGAACCTCGGGAGAACCGTCATTTTGACGGATTGCACTCTGCCCGCCAGCGATAGCGGCAACCATGTCCCACCTTTAAATTCCTCCTCCATCTGTTCCACTAGTCTGGTGAAGTTAAGCTTATGAAGAGCCCCCCAACTCCTGGCCACCTGCACCCACAGGTACCTGAAACTCTTCACTGCCCTCCTGAAGGGGAGCCTCCCAATTCCCTCCTCCTGATCTCCCGGGTGCACTACAAATACCTCGCTCTTTCCTAAGTTCAGCTTATAGCCCGAGAAGCCCCCAAATTCCGCTAACAGTTCCATCACCCCCGGCATTCCCCCCTCTGGGTCCGCCACATATAACAGCAGGTCGTCCGCATACAGCGATACCCGGTGCCCCCCCCCCCCCCCCCCCCCCCCCCCCCCCCCCCCCCCCCCCGCACCAGACCCCTCCACTTCCCTGACTCCCTCAACGCCATGGCCAGCGGTTCAATCGCCAGTGCAAAGAGCAGGGGGGACAGGGGACACCCCTGCCTGGTCCCACGATAAAGCCTAAAATACTCCGATCTCCTTCCATTTGTGACTACACTCGCCATCGGCGCCGCGTAAAGCAGCCTCACCCATTTGATGAATCCCTCCCCAAATCCAAACCTCTCCAGCACCTCCCACAGGTACCCCCACTCAACTCTATCAAACGCCTTCTCTGCATCCAGCGCCACCACTATCTCCGCCTCCCCCTCCACTGCCGGCATCATGATAACATTGAGCAGTCTCCGCACATTCGTGTTGAGCTGCCGCCCCTTGACAAACCCTGTCTGATCTTCATGAATTACCTCTGGCACACAATCCTCTATCCTGGTAGCCAGGATCTTCGTCAGCAACTTAGCGTCTACGTTAAGGAGTGAGATAGGCCTATATGATCCGCACTGCAAGGGGTCCTTATCCCGTTTTAGGATCAAAGAGATCAGTGCCTGCGACATCGTCGGGGGCAAAGCCCCCCCTCCCACGCCTCATTGAAAGTTCGCACCAGCAGGGGACCCACCAGGTCCGCATATTTTTTGTAAAATTCTGCCGGGAACCCGTCCAGCCCCGGGGCTTTACCTGACTGCATTTGCCCGATCCCCCTGACTAGCTCCTCCATCTCTATCGGCGCCCCCAGCCCCTCTACCAGCCTCTCTTGAACCCTTGGGAAACATAGCCTGTTCATGAAGCTCTCCATCCCCTCTCTCCCCCTCGGAGGTTCCGACCGGTACAATCCCTCGTAAAAGTCCCTAAAGACCCCGTTAACTTCTGTCCCCTTCTGCACTACATTTCCACCCCCATCCTTCACTCCCCCAATTTCCCTAGCCGCATCTCGCCTACGGAGCTGATGCGCCAACATCCTGCTCGCCTTCTCTCCATACTCATATACCGCGCCCTGCGCCCTCCTCCACTGTGTCTCCTCCACCTTTCTGGTGGTCAACAAGTCAAAATTGGCCTGCAACCTGCGCCGTTCTCCCAGCAACCCTTCCTCCGGTGCCTCCGCATATCTCCTGTCCACCTCCAGAAGCTCTCCCACCAGTCTCTCCCTCTCCTTCCCCTCCCTCCTTTCCCTGTGGGCCCGGATGGAGATCAGCTCCCCCCGGATCACTGCTTTCAGAGCCTCCCAGACCATCCCCACCTGGACCTCCCCCGTATCATTGGTATCCAGATACCCCTCAATGCTTCTCCGAACCCTCTTACACACCACCTCCTCCACCAGCATCCCCACATCCAGGCGCCAGAGCGGGCGCTGGTCCCGTGCCTCCCCCATCTCCAGATCAATCCAGTGCGGGGCATGGTCCGAAATCGCTATGGTCGAATACTCGGCATCCTGCACCCTCGGGATCAATCCCCTGCTCAGGACAAAAAAGTCTATCCAGGAATAAACCCTATGGACGTGAGAGAAAAAGGAATACTCCCGCGCTCTCGGTCTCCCAAACCTCCAGGGATCCACCCCTCCCATCTGGTCCATGTATCCCCTCAGCACTTTGGCCGCCTCCGGTCTCCTACCCGTCCTTGAACTGGACCGGTCCAGTGTGGGATCCAGCACTGTGTTAAAATCTCCCCCCATGATCAGGCCCCCTGCCTCCAGGCCCGGGATGCGGCCCAACAATCGCCTCATGAAGCCAGCATCATCCCAATTCGGGGCATATACGTTCACCAGCACCACCTTCTCTCCCTGCAGCCTACCCCTCACCATGATATATCTGCCCTCCTTGTCCGACACCACCTCAGCCGCCTCGAACGCCACCCTCTTCCCCACTAGAATCGCCACCCCCCGGTTCTTCGCATCCAATCCTGAATGATAAACCTGCCCCACCCACCCCTTCCTCAGACGGACCTGGTCCGCCACCTTCAGGTGGGTCTCCTGGAGCATAGCCACGTCCGCCTTCAACCCCCTTAGATGGGAGACCACCCTGGTTCTCTTAACCGGCCCGTTCAGCCCCCTCACGTTCCACGTAATCAGCCGGATCAGAGGGCAACCCGCCCCCCTCCCCTGCCGACTAGCCATAGCTTGGCAGATGTTCGCCCCAGGCCAGCACACCCCGCTCGACCCGTTCCCCATGGCGATAGCGCCTCTCCTCTTCCCCCCGGCCCCCATCGGCTCCTTCCTAGTCGTTCCAGCAGCAACCCGGTATCCCCCCCCCCCCCCCCCCCCCAAGGCTAGGACCCCTCCTAGCCACGACGCACCCTCCATGGTACTTCCGTGAGTCAGCTGACTTCTTCTGACCCCGGCAGCTCCCGCCAAAACCTATCCCCTCCCGGCTTGGGGTCATCCCCCTCTTGCCACACCTCCTTGGCATTGCTGCAGCGCGGGAAAAAAGACCCGTAGAGGCCCCGCCCCCATCGCAAGCTCCACCCCCCTGTCCCGCAGCGCGGGAAACCAGAGGAAAGCCCGCGCTTTCACACTGCCACACCCCACCCTTCTGACGCAGTTCCCCAAAATCCAGTTTCCCCTCAATCCCCAGCCCCGTACAGAAGAGAACATATAGAACACAAACCCCCAACACTCCCCACCTACCCCACAACCATACCCAACAGACAAACCCACCCGTAAACAGAGCAAAAAGAAAACCAGCATACATAACACACATGTCGAAGTTGAAACAGTTGGAACAAAACAGCCACAGCGGAAACAACGCCGGCCAAAGTATGTCCCCAGGCCCTAGTTCAAGTCCAGCTTCTCTGCCTGTACAAAGGCCCACGCCTCCTCCGGGGACTCGAAGTAATGGTGCCGGTCCTTGTATGTCACCCACAGGCGCGCAGGCTGCAGCATTCCAAACCTGATCTGCTTAGCATGAAGCACCGCCTTCGTCCGGTTGAATCCGACCCGCCGCTTAGCCACTTCCGCACTCCAGTCCTGGTAGATCCTCACTACCGAATTCTCCCATTTACTGCTCCTCTCTTTCTTGGCCCAGCGCAGCACACACTCCCGGTCACTGAATCGGTGGAACCGCACCAGCACCGCCCTCGGGGGCTCACCTGCCTTGTACCTCCTGGCCATCACTCTGTGCGCTCCCTCGAGCTCCAGGGGCAAATGGAAGGACCCCGCTCCCATCAACGAGCTCAACATCGTGGTCACATACGCTGGGAGATCCGACCCCTCCGCCAGGCCCAGGATCCTCAGATTCTTTCGCCTCGTGCGAACGTCCAGCTCCTCCAAGCGGTCCTGCCACTTTTTATGAAGTGCCTCGTGCAACTCTACTTTCCCAACGAGGACCACGGCCTCCTCCTCTCTTTCAACGGCCTGCTGCTGCAACTCCCGAATAGACTCCTCCTGTGCCGCCTGGGACCCAAGCAGCTTGGTCGTAGTTGCATTCATGGAGTCCAGCAGCTCAGCCTTCAGCTCAGCAAAACAACGTAGGAGCGAGGCCTGTTGCTCCTGCGCCCACTTCCACCAGTCCTCGGGTGTTGCGCCGGCCGCCATTTTGTTTTTCTTCCCCCGTTTTTTTTGGGGCGTTTCTGCAGCCTTTTTCACCATATAGTGTGGGGCAAGTTCTTCCAGGCATCTTCCCCCACCGGGATACGTAGCAACAGCACTGTTTGGGGCCCTCAAAACGGCCCAAAAGTCCTTAAATAGCGGGAGCGCCGGACGCCATTTTGTATTTCCCCCCCGTTTTTTTGGGGGCGTTACTGCAGCCTTTTTCACCAGATAATGTGGGGCAAGTTCTTCCAGGCACCTTCCCCCACCAGGATGCGTAGAAACAGCGCCGTTTGGGGCCCTCAAAACGGCCCAAAAGTCCCTAAATAGCAGGAGTGCCGGCCGCCATTTTGTTTTTCTTCCCCCGTTTCTTTGGGGGAGTTACTGCAGCCTTTTTCTTCTTCCCACTCCAGGTGAGCACCATATAGTGTGGGGCAAGTTCTTCCAGGCACCTTCCCCCACCGGGATGCGTAGAAACAGCTCCGTTTGGGGCCCTCAAAACGGCCCAAAAGTCCCTAAATAGCGGGAGCTGCCGAACGTGCGGCTTAGCTCCGCATAGCCGCAACCGGAAGTCCCGTAAGACTTCTTACTGTGCTCACCCCAGTCCAACGCCGGCATCTCCACATCAATTTTAGTTGTCATTAGCTGAGTAAAACAACTTATCAGGCCAATTCGGACAGCTGCTTTGGTATGGTGGTGAGCTGGACTAGTTATCTGCTTCATGCGCCATTTTTTACCCCCACTCCAAGTGGTCCAAGTACTGTTGACCCCACCCAATCCAGCTTACATACCTCTACTTTGAATTCAGCACAGCCTTGTTACTTAATTTTAAAAAAATCCTTTCCCTATTATATATATTTTTCAGACTTTAACAAAAATAAACGTAATCACTTGATTTCACGTGTCTCCTATTAATTAAGTTAAAGTTCCAATATTCTTTCCTCCAAAAACATTAAGATCTAAAATCTGAGAAGGACTCGATCCTTATTTAGAGACATTGCACCTATACCCCTACCACAAAAAGATAATTAGAGATGGACAATAAATGTCATCCTTAAATGAACAAAATGTTTTAAAGTAGTGGCATAGGTAGGTCTCATCTTGCCATTGTGTTTGCTTTGGGGAAGTCGGGGGGGGGGGGGTTTAGCACACTGGGCTAAATCGCTGGCTTTTAAAGCAGACCAAGGCAGGCCAGCAGCACGGTTCAATTCCCGTACCAGCCTCCCCGAACAGGCGCCAGAATGTGGCGACTAGGGACTTTTCTCAGTAACTTCATTGAAGACTACTCATGACAATAAGTGATTTTCATTTTCATTCATTTCATTTATAGTTTCTTCCTCTATTGGATGCGCATGTCCCTTGTACTACAGAATGCAGCTGAAGATTTGCCTTGGATTGATGGCTTAACAATCCTTTAATTTGGAATATTTGTTGGTGAAGATTGTATCATAGTGACCAATGCTCAGGCTTGGCAGGGGAGTTGGAACAAGAACCTGAGATACAGAGATTGTAAGCACTGTTAACAGTTGTTTCACTGAAGGTTTTTTCAAGACAAGGATCCTTTCTTTAATGGTTGTATTAAGCTGTGCCATGGCAGAATTCCTACATTGTACCCATTGCAGGTGATCTTGTTCTTCTGTCATGCACAAATCTCTCTCACCCATCAGAAGAACAATAATGTTATTGTGTTTTTGTTAAATTGATTGGAAAATACTGTTAATTTGTAGCACTGCATTTACAGAATATTGTTAAATGCTGTAGTTCTACTCCTGTGTTACTCATGAGTGACAGGAGAAGTTAATTGAACGGGTTACGTTCTATCCAACGTTTTGATGTATCTTGAACTGGTGCCTCGATCAACAAAATTTGTTTCAGACTGACAGCCAGAGAGCCGTTGATGTCCTCACATGCATTTTGTGTGGTTGTAACTAAATTGTGTAATTCCCTTTTTCATAACCTGAAAATGGAAAAAATTAAAATTGCTTATTGTCACGAGTAGGCTTCAATGAAGTTACTGTGAAAAGCCCCTAGTCGCCACATTCTGGCGCCTGTCCGGGGAGGCTGGTAGCCCCATTGCAACAAAGTGATTTTTACACATCGTATACCACTCAGCTGTTGTTCAGTTTAAAATTGTGAAATCCAAAGTCCAAGTTTTCCAACTTGTATGTCAGCCTGTGCTGTGGGTGTCCATTTTAATTGTTGATGTCCCAAGGGTGAAAGTACAGTTGCTAACCTGATGCACAACACAGGCATGATACAAACTTGGAAAATCTGTTTTTATTAAACTTAAAAAAAAAAGAAGTTCATTTAAGGGACATTTTAGAGTGGCCAATCCACCTACCCTGAGCATCGTGTTTTGTGGGGGTGAGACCCACGCAGACACGGGGGGGAATGTGCAAACTTCACACGGACACAGACCTGGGACCGAGATCAAACCTGGTCCTCGGCATCATGCCAACCACTGCGACACCATAACACCTGGAAAATGTTAATTCACAACCGCAACAAATATAAATTTGCAATTTGCTTATTCATATTTTTACTGACACTAACTTTGCCATTTTTTGGACATGGTCTTCATTAGATGCTTTGTCACTGACATCTGTTCAAATATATAGATAAGCATTACGCAGGAGGAATCAGTCCATGGACTAGGAAAAAAAATTGAAGTCGAATAATTCTATGATTTTAGCAGCAACTAATATAATTGTCTTCCCTGTGCTTCTGTCGCAGCTGTTATACCGGAGCAGGATGTTGTTGAAGCTCCTGCGGTGTTGAACGAGGAACATACGCATCAGGAAATAAAAGGGCAGAAAGTACTGGCAACACCAGCTGTCCGTAGACTCGCCATGGAGAACAATGTACGTTTTGAGACAATCTCTTGATGGTCTGGTTTTTGTTTGTCTAACATTCTCCCATTATCAGCCACTAAAAAGCTGATTCACATCTGTGTCTGCAATAAAAAGACACACTTGTTTTTGAAAGGTATTCCTGTTTCTAGGAAACGACAAAAAGAAAAGTTTTTGATTTAAGGTATATTGAGCATACAATGTTGTTTGCTGTCAGTGCTCTTCTTTGTAGAAGAAAAATGACCCTATGGAAATATGTTAGCTTATTGCAAACGTTGCCATGGAGCTGAAAGATTTTAAATGCTGCAGTGTCAGTGTTTGAGAAGATACCGCACTTAGAACAGATCCAAACAATAGTGTTTAGGTTCTTATTCAAAGAGTCCGGTTTATCTGATTTTTGTTTGAGGTGTTTTTGTACTGTAATCAAGGTGATTTACAGGTTATCATTGTTCACTTACAGTTCTCACTGCCATTAAATCTCCTGGCTTCATTTAGATTCCATTGAATGTTGACGGTTTCTTGGTGTTTCATTGCAGCCTGAGTTGTGGTTCAGCCTCGCTTCGTTAGCACAGAAAATTCTGGAAACATACATCAAGTCGGTCACAATCTCTAAAGGAAATGATATTGCAGCTGTGTACTCTTCTCATGTAGAATACACACACTAAATGGCATAGAATCATAGAGTAGTACAACATTCAGCCCATCAAACCTTTGCATTTTAAAGAGTTATTCCATTAGACCCATTTCCCCACCCTTTCCCCATATCTGGGCAATTCTTTCTCCATTGAGAATTTATCCAATTCATTTTGAAGGTTACTCTTGAATTTTTAACCACCACTCTTATCAAGCAGTCTATTCCAAATCTTACCCACTCTTTGCTTTATGTCACCTCTGCTTCTTTGGTCAATCATTTCAAATCTGCCCTCTGGTTATTGATCCTCCAGCCATTGGAAACTTTTTCAAGATTTTATACATCTCTATCAAATTTCTTATTAACCATCTCTGCACTAGGGAGAATTACGCCACCTTCTCCGGTCTATCGATGTGGCTGTAGTTTCTGTACACATATAGCCATTTGAGTAAATCTTTTCTGCACCTCTCAACACCTTCACGGGTGTCCAGAATTGAACATAATACTCCAGTTGGGGCCAAGCTACAGTTTTATGTAGATTTAGATAACTCTCTGGATCTTGTACTCCTTGTCTCTATTTATAAAGCCTGGGATCCCATATGCTTTGTTAACCTGTCCTGCACACTCAAAGATTTGTGCACAAACTGCTCAAAATGTCTGCCTTTACACCGATCCTCTTTAAAGTTATATTTCGCATTTATTGTCTCTCCTCATTCTTCCCACCAAAGTTTATCACATCACACATTGCAGTGTTGATTTCCATCTGTTAATATATTCACCCTGCTACCAGGGCAGGTCAAAGGTTAGGAATTCTACAGCGAGTAACTCGCCTCCTGACGCCCCCAAAGCCTGTCCACCATCTACAAGACACAAGTCGGGAGTGTAATGCAATACTCTCCACGTACTGGATGAGTGCAGCTCCAACAACACTCAAGAAGCTCAACATCATCCAGGACGAAGCAGCCCGCTTCATTGCTCCCCCTTCCACAAACATTCACACCCTCCGCGACCGACGAACAGTGACATCAGTGTGTACCATCTACAAGACGCATTGCAGTAACTCATCAAGGTTCCTTAGACAGCACCTTCCAAACCCGCGACCACTACCATCTAGAAAGACAAGAGCGGCAGATGCCTGGGAACCCCACCACCTGGAGGTTCCCCTCCCAAGTCACTCACCACCCTGACTTGGAAATATATTGCCGCTCCTTCACTGTCACTGGGCAACATCCTGGAACACCCTCCCTAACAGCACTGTGGGTGTACCTACACATAGGACTGCAGCGGTTCAGGGATGGGCAATAAATGCTGGCCAAACCAGTGATGCCTACATCCCGTAAATTAATTTTTTTTTAAAATTACACCAGCCTGCCTTGTGTTCCATTGAAGTCTGTTACTATCTTTGTTTTTGTCTAATCATAGCATATTTAAATGCAACATCATCCCAAATAACAGCTTAGTTTTCACATCTACTAAGATGGCATTCAGCTCTACCTCACTTCACTGTTGCTAAATTGTCAAACTGCTGGTATGACATCCATACTGCACAAGCAGATGCTTCCTGCAATTAAATATTGGGATGACTGAAACCACCATCTTCGGTCCCTGGTACAAACTCCATTCCCTAGTTACCAACGCCACCCCACTCTGGCAACTGACCAAGAATAATTCAGTCTGGGGCAGCACGGTGGCGCAGTGGTTAGCACTGCTGCCTCATGGCGCCGAGGTCCCAGGTTCGATCCCGGCCCTGGGTCACTGTGCGTGTGGAGTTTGCACATTCTCCCTGTGTTTGCGTGGGTTTCTCCCCCACAACCCAAAGATGTGCAGGGTAGGTGGATTGGCCAAATTGTCCTTTAATTGGAAGAAATGAATTGGGTACTCTAAATTTATGTTATAAAAAAGAATAAATGAGTCTGACTGTTTATTGCCTAGATGTTGTATTTGACTCGAGAGGTGAACTTCTGAACATATTTCCATGCCACTACTAAGATTACCTATTTCCACCTCTGTACCATCACCCAATTCCACTCCTGTCTCAACACATTTGTGGCTGAAGCCCTCATCCATGTCTTTGCTACCTTGTGATTTTACTATTCCAGCACACTTTTGGCTGGCTTCTCACATTCTGTCAACTTGAAGGAAGTCCTCCAAAACTCTGCTATCCGTGTCCTTTGTCACACCATGTTGGGCCTATCACGCCATGTGCTCCCTGACCTACGTTGGCTTCTGGCCAAGCAACTTTTGATTTTAAAATTTTCGACCTTGCTTTCAAATCCCTCCATGTCTTCGTCCATCCCTATCTCTGCACCATCCTCCAATCCCACAGCCCTTTAAGATATCTGTCCTCAAATGCAAGTCTCATGAGCAGCCCAATTTGAATTGCTCCATCACTGGTGACTTTCAGCTGTCTGTGCTCTAAGCTGTGGAAAGCCCTTTTATAGCCTCTACCTCACTACCCTTCGATCTTTTTCCTCTTTTTTTTAAAAATAAATATTTTTATTCTCCGTTTTCACATTTTCTTCAGAATTTACACCCCACCAACAAACAGTAAATGGTAACGAATACAATGTCAATCTTCTTATTAATAACAACGATCCCATCCTCCCACCACCGCAAACAATGGCCCACCTGACAATATAAGCATGAAATAAAACAAACCCTCCCAAGTTGGAAAAAAAGAAAAAGGAATCCGGAATCGCCTATGGTCACCATTGACACGTATAGTCAATATATACATGTCCCCGAAAGAGTACCATGAATGACACCCATGAATTGTAGACACCCCACAGTCCCCCAGACTCCTCCCCTCCACTTCCTCTTGTAAACTCCTCCCCCAACCTCGGTTCCTTCCCCCAACTTTTCACCCCGGCTAGACTCACTGAAACCTGTTCTACCAGGCTTCGATAACCGCAGCCCCTCACCCCACCTCACTCCCGTTCACTGGCCGGCTTAAACCAGCCAGCATGGAGGCCCCCGCCCAGGTCTCCTTCCCCCTTGCCTGGTCCCATGAAAACCAAGAAATCTCCTTTAGCACACAACCTCAACATACACACCCAAGCCCCAAAGAACCATCATTGCAAGTGAAAGTCTCATCTCTTACCTTGTCCAAATATATACAGCGTCGACTCATTTAGTACATACACCAACACGCAGTGAAAAAATAAAGTTACATGAGGCTACATCGGTACACCATTTCTCAATTCTGCCACAGTCCTGCCTTCGCAAACTCCTCCGCTGCTTCCGCCATCCCAAAATAAAAGTCCTTGGATTTGTAGAACACCCTCAACTTAGCTGGATATACAATGCCGCACTGCACCTTGCTGATGTACAGTGCCTTCTTCACCTGGCTGAAGGCAGCCCGCCTCCTCGTCTGCTCCACCGTAAAGTCCTGGTATATACGTATACCAGCTCCAGCCCACTGCACCACCTGCTTCTGCTTTGCCCAGCACAGGACTTTCTCCTTCATGCTATACCTACGGAAACACAGAGTTACTACTCTTGGTGGCTCACTTGCCTTTGGTATGGGCCTCCACGACCGATGGGCCTTCCACCCCTTCGGGCAGACCCACAATTCTAGTATTCTGTCGCCTAGATCTGTTTTCCAGGTCCTCCATTTTGGCTCGCAGACCCTTGTTGGTCTCTATCACCTTCCGCAACTCCTCCCCCATCGAGGTGAGTTGATCACTGTGCTGCGATAATGCCTCTTCCACTTCCTTCAGTGTCTCACCTTGCTCCCGCATCTCCGCCACTGCGCTTGATACCGCCGCCCTCACTGGGGCAATCGCCTTTTCCACCAGCACTTTCAACACCGCCCCCATCTCCTTCTTCACATCCATCTGTTTTGTGAACTGTTTTTCAAATTCCACAGCCATCACCGTGGTCATTTCTTCTGCTGTGAGCGACGCGGCCTCCCCTGGTGCTCCAGCCTCTGCTTTCCTTACAGTTCCTGCGCTGACTTTTTTGCTCCCCGATGGACTTCCATTAACCCCCTTTTTCACGGCTATTTTTCTCCCAAACTTAGACATTTCTCCTCCCTGTGCCTTCTTACAGCCTTTTCAGCCTCCGTTGCCCCCGGAACCGGGCGTTAAAACTCCGAAATTCCTATTTCCGAGCGGGAGCCCTCCAGTGCGCGGCTGCCTCCCGCCACCATCACCGGAAGTCCCACGGTTTACCTCTTTTAACACTTGCCCCTTTTGCCCAAATATTGTCTTGCATAACTCTGTGTCCAATTTTGTTTTCAAACACTCTTGTGTAGCACCTTGGGATGATTTATTTTGTTGAAAGTGCTATATAAATATAAGTAGTTGTTGTTTACTGTTTACTACTTCCAGGTTTTGTCATCAGCAAATTATGCCCTGTATCCTTACCATTAACACATGGCTAAACACCAGTGGTCCTCGTACTAAACCTTAACTCTAATCTGAGAAACAGCCATTCACAACAATCTTTTGTTTTCCGTCCCTTAGCCAGTTTTGTTTCCATGCTTTTCTTTTTTTTTTTTTAATTTAGAGTACCCTATCTCTTTTTTCCAATTAAGGCGCAATTTAGCGTGGCCAGTCCACCTACCCTGCACATCTTTGGGTGATAGGGATGAGACCCACACAGACATGGGAGAATGTGCAAACTCCACACGGACAGTGGCCCAGGGCCAGGATTGAACCCGGGTCCTCTGTGCTACCCACTGCACCATCGTGCCGCCCCCATTTTGTTTCCATGCTAACAATGCCTGAACTATCTCATGGGCTTCAATTTTTATTTTATTTTTTAAAATTTAGAGTACCCAATTCATTTTTTCTAATTAAGGGGCAATTTAGTGTGGCCAATCCACCTACGCTGCACATCTTTGGGTTGTGGGTGCGAAACCCACGCAAACACGGGGAGAATGTACAAACTCCACACGGACAGTGACCCAGAGCCGGGATTGAACCTGGGACCTCGGCGCCGTGAGGCGGCAGCGCTAACTCACTGCGCCACCGTGCTGCCCATGGGCTTCAATTTTGATACCAAGCCTAATATATGACAATTTATCAAGCACCTACCCAAAGTCTGTATAAAAAAATATCAACTGCTTGCTCTCTTCCACCGTCTCCTGTAACTCATCATGAAAACATAATCAAGTTTATCAAAAGCAATTTGCTCTTAAATCCTTGTTGGTTTTCCTTTCCTTTTCCAAGTGGCTGTTATTTTATTTCTTGCAAAGCTTCTCCACGAGCAAAGTTAAAATTAACTGGCCTGTAGTTGCTAGATTTATCCCTCCTTGTGCATAAAATTTACAGTCCTCCAATTCTTGACGCCACCCGTGTATCCAGGAAAGATTGGAGAATTATGGCCAGCACCTCTGCAATTTCTATTCTTGCTTTCCTTAACAAACTGGAATGCATGGGATGGAGCACCATCAAACTTGTGTCCCTCCTCTCTGTTACTGTTAGAACACCACCGACTAATCATACAGCTTAATCACAAATATTTAATACATTATTTTCTTTAATCAGATAAAGCTGAGTGAAGTGGTTGGGACTGGAAAAGATGAACGAATCCTCAAAGAAGATATACTAAACTACTTGGCTAAACAAACCGGGGCTATTTTGCCACCATCACCTGAGATAAGTCCGCCTCCACCGGAACCGGTTCTATCTAAGCCTAAAGGGATACTATCTGTTTCTAAACCAAAAACTCCAATTTTGGAGTTTACTGACAAAGATAGAACTGAACCAGTTAAAGGTATCATGTTTGTGAATATTGCAAATTTTACATAAAGTTTAATTATGATTTAAAAAAAGTGAATGATCTTGATTGGTGCAGTGACACAATACATTGGAATACTAGTTTACTATGTCACAAAATGCACAAAATGAATAAGTATCCACAATTATCTGTATGGGGACTTCTCAATCTCAACACTGCTAATACTCAAAAGCCGCAATTGACAATCTGCTTGCGAGTTCCTTCTCCTTCCCATTTCTTCTGGGTAGAAAGATTAGAAGGTAAACTGTCACAAGCTGCTGTGGCAAGTTTACAAGCAGCCAGTTCCAGAACAATGAGGTATACTCTCTGCAGAGTAGTGGGCCGGCATAGGCAAATTGTTAGAACATGAAGGGCAGAAGATGCAAGATACTTTCAAAGATTCTGTTTAGCTGAAGACTAAATCATGTAAATCAACCTCAGCCCTGAAAATTTGCAAATGTGCCAGTTATGTAAAGTTTTTTCGAGTAAACCTATAATATATGAAGAACTAAGTTAATGGAATTATGAAACTTTTAAATATTCTGTATGTGAATATATGCAAAGCATAATAGTTTAGACACTTTTTGACCACAGGGATCCAGAAGGCTATGGTAAAAACCATGTCTGCTGCTCTGAAAATTCCTCATTTTGGCTACAGTGAAGAAGTGAATTTAACCCGTCTTGTGAAGCTACGGAAAGAGCTCAAAGCTGTGACTGAAGAACGCGGGATCAAGCTCTCTTACATGCCATTCTTTCTGAAGGTAGGAAGAACAAAAATAATTCTGAACTTTGACTTTTTGGTCAAACTGAAAATTACATGTTAAACTTGTTCAAAAATGTCATTTAAATTGGATGTTGCAAAGTTGTGTTTTAATCCACAGTGTGCGACAATTTAATGAAAGTCTTCTGTCATTATTGCTGAATAGCCACAAGATGCACTTCATTTGGCAAAAATAGGTCTTATTTTTCTTTGATTTCTTTATATTTGCTTTCGCTTTTTTTGTTTCTGTTATTTAAAGGCTTTCAATCCATCCATCAAGAGTTGCTGCTCCTACATATGCTTGCTAGCTGTATATATTTCCTGAGGCATTGCCTACGGTTGAGAATAGGTTGAGAATGGGTTAGGTCGCCACAGCAATTTACAATGATAAACTTTGACAGTAAACCATGATCAACATATTCCCCTTAATAGCATGAGCAATTTCACATAAGATTTACAACTTTGTCAATTCTAACATGGTTAAAGTGTAAAGTTATTAGTAATAATGTTTGTGCTGTCTGCACAGAGATACTTCAGTCAAACAGTTTTAAACCTTTATAGTGATGGGTGAATTGGGGCAGCTGACTTTTCTTTAGGCCTTTAATGGACAAAAATGAAAAGAACGTTCTTATGAAGTACGAACCATTTCACTTATCTATTTTCTAAAAAAAATGCTGGTTTGTAAAATTTAAGGAAGTGTAATGATGTATTGATTTTTTTTTTTAATGCTTGATTTCAATAGGCAGCATCATTGGGTTTGCTACAGCATCCTATCCTAAATTCTTCATTGGATGAGAACTGCCAGTTTATAACTTATAAGGTAAGGTCATTATATAACTACAGCACATGAAGTTTAAAAATGATTATTAAGAAGAACAGTAGGTTTATTTTGTTTATTAAGAAGCCTTAAATAGTTTCCGTGATTGCTGAATATAAATGATTACTGCTTTTACATCTATTACTCAGTTGGATTAATATCACAAGATTTGGTTCAGAACAAAAAATATGCATCTAAAGAAACTGGAATTTCCTCTGAACAACATCTGCTGAATTAAATTGCAGGCTCACATCTGTATGTACTTTTTCGATATGTTCCTTGTATTGCTTTGTTACACAAAAGAACAGTTACTTGTAAGTGTAGAACAGCAATGGGAAACAATTCAAAGGTTCAATGCTGTACTTGGTCAACTTCATCTGTATTCAGACATGCGGCATTCACAGAGAAGAACAAATTGTGATAATTTTTGAATCAGATAACATATCCCTTAAATAATTACTCTAACCAGGCTCTGTTGATGTGTTTTCTTTTAAAGTTAATGATTAAATAATCATTCAGAAATAGTTTTGTATCCATAGCTACTCTGTTTAACTTTTGCTTAATGGTCTATTGCTAGTACCTGATCCACTGTACAGCCTTGAAATTGAATGTGTATGTAAATATCTTGAAATCAGATTAGAAAGATACAGCTAGTTATATTCAACTACTTCTAATGTCAGAATGTTGCATAGTTCAAAATTGTGTGTTTAACATTCTAGTTAAGTTGTGTTGTGCAAAATCAACGATTTGACACCAGAATTCCATTCCTGCACATGCAGTACTTTTCTTTGTTTAGCTTTTTACTAATCATTTTATTTTAAATGCAGTACTCTCTGTATCTATGTCAGCATCTGTACAGGTTGAGAGGGTGTCTTGTTTATGCTTATGAATTAAGAGTTTACCTATACAGACTTCCAATGGCGGCCATGGTGTGAAAGGTCGCACATTTGTTGCTTCCGCTTGTGGTGGTATTTTTGGACCTTTCCCCGATTAACAGGCGGATGTTTTAGTGGAAAAAAGTGCAGGAGTGGTGGGAAAAAGTTTGTTCCACCGGTGGATGGATTTGTGGACCAGAAGTGGTTTTGGGCGAAAGGAGCTGTTGGAGCGAAAAACTGCCTGCGACACAGAGGAAGATGGCGGAGGGTAAGGGATCGGCCCTAACATCGCAGTGCCTAGGGAACAGCTGGTGGACTTCTTGAACAAGAAGTTCACCCAGCAGAGGAAGACGTCTCTGGAAGACCTGGCGTGGATGGTGGATCCGCTTAAGCCGGAGATCGCCCGTGTGGAGATGAGGTTGGAGCCTCAAAGCCAGGACATCCAGAAGGTGGAGGAGACGGTGGAGGTACATGAGGCAGCTTGCCTTGTTGACGGCCGAGATGGGGGTGATGTAGAAGTGGCCTCAGGAGAAAGTGGAGGATTTGGAGAACCCCTCCTGGAGCCAGAACCTGAGGATCGTGTGGTTGCCAGAGGGCATTGAGGGAGCGGATGCTGGCTCGTATGTGGCCAAGATGTTGGAGAAGCTGCTGGGAGAAGCGTTCTTTGAATGGACCCTGGAGGTGGACCGGGCCCACAGGGCACTGATGAGGAAGCCGCAGGCTGATCACGCATGGAACGTGAGAGGGCTGAATGGACCGGTCAACAGGGCTTGCATGTTTGGCATTTGAGGAGCTTAAAGACGGATGTGGCATTCTTACAGGAAATGCACCTGAAGATCAGGGATCAGATTAGGCTAAGGAAAGGGTGGATAGGTCAGGTCTTTTATTCAGGACTGGATCTGAAGATGAGGGGTTGGCGGTCTTGAGAAATAAATGGGTAGCTTTCGAAGTGGGGAGGCGTTTTTTGAAGGGGTTGGAGTTCCCTAGGGTGGAGGAGGATCTGGTGGAGGGACAGGGAGCCCCATTGGGCTGGTTGAGGTGGTGGAGGTTATGGGGGGCGATGCAGGTGGGCAAGGCCCCGGTCCCGGCCGGGTTCCCGGTGGAATTCTACAAAACATTTTCGGGGGACTTGGGATCCCTGCTGGTAAGGGTGTTCAATGAGGTGAGTGAGCGGGGCTGCTCCTCTCCTTCTCCCCTCCTCCTCTCTCTCTCTCTCTCTCTCTCTCTCTCTCTCTGTCCCCCCAAACGTTATCACAGTCCTCGATCTCCTTAATTTTAAAGAGCGACCGTTCCCGTCGGCCAGGTACTCCACAAGCCCGGTTGTGGTGGCAGACCTGAGCGTGTGGGGACAGTGGCAGCAGCACCTGAGGCTGGAGGGAGCCTCGGTTTGGGCACCGATTTGGGGGAATCATAGGTTTGCTCTGGGGGAGCTGGAGGGGAGGGGTTGTATTGGGAGTGGCAACAAGCAGGTAGGAGTGGTTTTGGGACTTACTCATTGGGAGCAGCTTTCCGAGCTTGAAGGGGTTGGTGGAGGAATTTGAGTTGCCCGACGGGAATGGGTTCCGATATTTGCAGATGAGAGTTTTTGTCCGGAAGCAGGTACCTCCCTTTCCTCACGTGTTGCCCCAGGGGCTACAGGATAGGTGGTGTCAAAAACAGGTGTGGGGGAGGGCAAAGTGTCGGAAATTTATAGGAGTTGATGGATTGGGAGGGAACCCCAATAAGGGTAGTGAAGCGTAAGTGGGAGGAAGAGTTGGGGAGGGAGGTCGAGGCTGGGGTGTGGGACGAGGCTTTGAGGAGGGTGTACGCATCCTCGTCGTGTGCAAGACTTAGCCTTATTCAGTTTAAGGTGCTCCACAGGGCATATCCTCCACCCCTTAATATAAGTGTGGGCGGTGTGCAGGTGGGCCCATGAATCCTGTCCACATGTTTTGTTTTATGGTTGTGTTTGATGTGTAAATATATAAATGCCTCAATAAAATATTTTTCAAAAAGAAAATTTACCTATAGAACTTGGCGAGAGCAAAATTAGTTTTTAAAATTAATATACTCAATAAAATCTGCCTCCATTGATCTGAAATTAACTTTTTCTAACCAATACCCAAAGCGACGTGTAGCCAATGGTTAAAATTGAGGACTAAATTTAAGTATATATTTTTGGCAATCGCAACTTTCTGGGTAGAGATGCTAGCTGGAGTATGAGAGTAAATGTGGGCTCTGTATGATTTTTAGCATTTGGCCAGAATATACCGTAAGTGCTGCAGTTTATTGATGAGTCACACAACTATTGATTGCATCTGTTGCTACAGAATGGTCTGAACGTTATACTGGTGTTTCAGTGACCTACAGTGATGACAAGGGCTCTTTTGCCTTTACTTTCTGTGAGTAGATTATTCTCTGGATGGTCTGAAGTTTATTTCTGGTTAACTTGTACTATAGAATTTTATGTGGAGCTAGGGATTAACCATTGTTAGATTCTAGTAAAGACCAATAACTTGAAAAGAAAGGAATTCCCAAACCACTCTGGAAGGAATACAGGGACAAGATTTCACTTTGTAAAAATGACATAGTGGCGATCAAATCCTCAATCAATATAAGACCATGGTATTTCACTTGAAAAAATAAATGTAATTTTAAACGGTCCATACAAGGATATGCCTCGCCTAATTAAAAGCACACGCATCACTTTCCACACAAATGTGACACCAGATGCTGTCTAAACTGTCCCCACTTCAGTTCCTGGTCTTTACTGATCCTAGCTCGCGATGATAGCTGCACCTAATGAATGTTGTGCAATTGTCCTCAGCACGAGAGATGGCAAAGTGAAAAAAGGTCACACTCGTGACTGATGTCCAGTGACACTTAATCGAAGGTGGAAATGTGGGGGTAGGGTTCAGTTGTATGGAGAATTAGAAAATCAAAGTTAAAGGAGAGGGTAGAAGTGCAGGTTAATGATGAGGACTTTCAAATAGTTAAAGGAGCCAAGGGCTCAGGAGAGCTTAGTAAAGTTTCCAGACCACGTAGTGGAACAGAGAGTATAGAAGGTGGCAGTAATCTAACCACGGGCATAGCAAAAAAGGTGACAAGTATAACAAAGCAGGACTGAGGGCGTTGTATCTAAATGCACGCAGTATACGGAACAAGATAAATTATCTTGAAATTGGTCGGTATGATGTTTTGGGCATCACAAAGACGTGACTGCAAGGTGATCAGGGCTGGTATCTAAATATCCAAGGATTTGTGTACTATCAAACGGGCAGATGGGCTAAGGGGGCGGGGTTGCATTGTTAGTAAGGAATGAACTTAAATCAATAGCAAGAAGCGATATAGGATTAGAAGGCATAGAATCTCTGAGGGTGAGTTGAGGAATCGCAAAGGTAAAAAAACCCTGATGAGAGTTATGTACAGGCCCCCAGCAATAGTCAGGATGTGGGGCAGAAAATAAATCAGGAGCTAAATCAGGAGCTAGAAAAGGCATGCAAAAAAGGCAATATCACAATACTCATGGGGGACTTCAAGATGCAGGTAGAATGGGAAAATCGGGTTGGTAGTGGATCCCAAGTAAAGGAATTTGTGGAATGTCTAAGAGATGTTTTTTTTGGAGCAGCTTGTGACCGAGCCTACTAGGGAACATGCAATTCTGGATTTGGTGATGTGTAATGAGGCAGACTTGATTAGGGAACTTAAGGAGAAGGAACCCTTAGGGAGCAGTGACCACAATATGATAGAATTTACCCTGCAGTTTGAGAGGGAAAAGCTGCAATCGGATGTTACGGTATTACAATTAAATAAGGGTAACTACAAAGACATGAGGGAGGAGCTGGCCAGTGTTGATTGGAAAGGGAGCCTAGCAGGCAAGACAGTGGAACAGCAATGGCAGGGGTTTTTGGGGGTTATTCGGGAGGCACAACAGAAATTAATCCCAAGGAGGAGGAAACATGCTAACGGGACGACGAGGCATCCATGGCTGACGAGGGAAGTCAAAGACAGCATAGAAGCAAACAAAAAAGCATCGAGGATTAGTGGGCAGCCAGAGGATTGGGAAGTCTTTAAAAGTGAGCAGAGGACAACTAAAATATCAATAAGGGGGGGAGAGAAGATGAAATATGAGTGTAAGCTAGCTAGAAATATAAAGGAAGATAGGAAGAGTTTTTTTCAATATGTAAAAGGTAAGAGAGAGTCAAAAATAGACATTGGACCACTGGAAAATGAGGCTGGATAAGTAATAATAGGAAACAAAGAAATGGCAGAGGAACTGAATAGTTACTTTGCATCAATCTTCACGTTGGAAGACACCAGTGGGATGCCAGAGCTCCAGGAGAATCATGGGGCACAGATAGGGCTTTCGCTAAGGAGATGGTGCTGGGGAAACTGAAAGGTCTGAAGGTGGATAAATTACCTTGACCGGATGGACTACACCCCGGGGCTATGAAGGAGATAGCTGAGAAGATTGTGGAGGCATTGGTGGTGAGTTTTCAGGAATCACTGGAGGCAGGGAGGGTCCCAGAGGACTGGAAAGTGGCTAATGTAACACCGTAGTTTAAGAAGGGAGAAAGGCAGGGCAGCACGGTGGCGCAGTGGTAGCACTGCAGTCTCAAGGCGCCGAGGTCTCCGGTTCAATCCCGGCCCTGGGCCACTGTCCGTGTGGAGTTTTCACATTCTCCCCATGTTTGCGTGGGTTTCGCCTCCACAACCCAAAGATGTTCAAGGTAGGTGGATTGAACACGCTAAATTGCCCCTTAATTGGAAAAAGTGACAGGAAATTATAAGCCGGTTAGTCTGACTTCGGTCATTGGCAAGATTTTAGAGTCCATTATTAAAGTTGAGATCGCGGAGTACTTGGAAGTGCATGATAAAATAGGACTGAGTCAGCATGGCTTCGTCAAGGGGAGGTCATCTCTGACTAATCTGTTAGAGTTCTAACAAGGAAGTTAAACAAGGGAGAACTAGTGGACATGATTCATTTAGATTTCCAGAAAGTCTTTGACAATGTGCCGCATTGGAGACTGTTAAATAAGTTCAGAGCCCGTGGTTTTAAGAGTAGGATCTCTTTAAGAGTATGGATAGAGGATTGGCTGACTGACAGAAGGCAGAGAGTGGGGATAAAGGGGTCTTTTTCAGGATGGCAGCTGGTGACTAGCGGTGTGCCTCAGGGGTCAAAGCTGGGACCACAACTTTTCACAATATAATTTAACGATTTGGAAGAAGGAACTGAAGGCAACGTTGTTTAGTGTGCAGTTAATACAAAGGTATGTAAAGGGACAGGTAGTATTGAGGAAGCAGGGGTCTGCAGAAGGACTTGGACAGGTTGGGAGAGTGGGCAAAGAAGTGGCATATGCAATACAATGTGGAAAAGTGTACGGTGATGCACATCGGAAGGAGAAATGGAGGCATAGACTATTTTCTAAATGGTCAAATGCTTCAGAAATCAGAAGGACAAAGGGATTTAGGATTCCTAGTTCAGGATTCTCTCAAGGTTAACATGCAGGTTCAGTCAGCAGTAAGGAAGGCAAATGTAATGTTGGCATTCATGTTGCGAGGGCTAGAATACAAGAGCAGGGATGTACTTCCGAAACTGTATAAGGCTTTGGTCAGACCCCATTTGGAGAATTGTGAGCAGTTTTGGGCCCATATTTAAAGAAGGATGTGCTGACCATGGAAAGGGTCCAGAGGAGGTTCACAAGAATAATTCCTGGAATGAAGAGCTTGCCGTATAATGATAATCACTCATTATGACAAGTAGGCATCAATGAAGTTACTGTGAAAAGCCCCTCGTCGCCACATTCCGGCGCCTATTCGGGGAGGCTGGTACGGGAATTGAACCCACGCTGCTGGCATTGTTCTACATTACAAGCCAGCTATTTAGCCCACTGTGCTAAACCAACCCCAGTATGAGGAACCGTTGAGGACGACTCTGGGTCTGTATTCGTTGGTGTTTAGAAAGATAAGGGGGGGATCTTATTGAACCTCGCAGGATACTGCGAGGTCTGGATAGAGTGGACGTGGAGAGGTTGTTTCCACTTGTAGGAAAAACTAGAACCAGAGGACACCATCTCAGACTAAAGGGACGATCCTTTAAAACCGAGATGAGGAGGAATTTCTTCAGCCAGAGGGTGGTGAATCTGTGGAACTCTTTATTACAGAAGGCTGGGGAGGCCAAATCACCGAATGTCTTTAAGACAGAGATAAAAAGGTTCTTGATTAATAAGGGGATCAGGGGTTAGAGAGATAGAGATAGAGAAATACAGCACAGAACAGGCCCTTCGGCCCACGATGTTGCGCCGAACTTTTGTCCTCGGTTAATCATAGAATTTTGGACAATTTTTCATGGCCAATCCACCCAACTTGCACATCTTGGGACTGTGGGAGGAAACCGGAGTACCCGGAGGAAACCCACGCAGTCACGGGGAGGATGTGCAGACTCCACACAGACAGTGACCCAAGTCGAAATCGAACTTGGGACCCTGGAGCTGTGAAGCAATTGTGCTATCCACAATGCTACCGTGCTGCCCTTAAGAAGTTAACCTACACTCCATTATTCTACCCTAATCCAAGTACCTATCCAAGTACCTATCCAATAGCCGCTTGAAGGTCCCTAACTTTTCCGACTCAACTACTACCACAGGCAGTGCATTCCATGCCCCCACTACTCTCTGGGTAAAGAACCTACCTCTGACATCCCCTCTATATCTTCCACCATTTATCTTAAATTTATGTCCCCTTGTAATGGTGTGTTCCACCCGGGGAAAAAGTCTCTGACTGTCTACTCTATCTAGTCCCCTGATCATCTTATAAACCTCTATCAAGTCGCCCCTCAACCTTCTCCGTTCTAATGAGAAAAGGCCTAGCACCCTCAACCTTTCCTCGTATGACCTACTCTCCATTCCAGGCAACATCCTGGTAAATCTCCTTTGCACCTTTTCCAAAGCTTCCACATCCTTCCTAAAATGAGGTGACCAGAACTGCACACAGTACTCCACATGTGGCCTGACCAAGGTTTTGTACAGCTACATCATCACCTCACGGCTCTTAAATTCAATCCCTCTGCTAATGAACGCTAGCACACCATAGGCCTTCTTCACAGCTCTATCCACTTGAGTGGCAACTTTCAAAGAACTATGAACATAGACCCCAAGATCTCTCTGCTCCTCCACATTGCCAAGAACCCTACCATTAACCCTGTATTCCGCATTCAGATTTGTCCTTCCAAAATGGACAACCTCACACTTGTCAGGGTTAAACTCCATCTGCCACTTCTCAGCCCAGCTCTGCATTCTACCTATGTCTCTTTGAAGCCGACAACAGCCCTCCTCACTATCCACAACTCCACCAATCTTCGTATCATCTGCAAATTTACTGACCCACCCTTCAACTCCCTCATCCAAGTCGTTAATGAAAATCACAAACAGCAGAGGACCCAGAACTGATCCCTGCGGTACGCCACTGATAACTGGGCTCCAGGCTGAATATTTGCCATCCACCACCACTCTCTGTCTTCTATCGGTTAGCCAGTTTGTTATCCAACTGGCCAAATTTCCCACTATCCCATGCCTCCTTACTTTCTGCATAAGCCTACCATGGGGAACCTTATCAAATGCCTTACTAAAATCCATGTACACTACATCCACTGCTTTACCTTCATCCACATGCTTGGTCACCTCCTCAAAGAATTC
This sequence comes from Scyliorhinus canicula, assembly GCF_902713615.1. NCBI lineage: Eukaryota > Metazoa > Chordata > Chondrichthyes > Carcharhiniformes > Scyliorhinidae > Scyliorhinus > Scyliorhinus canicula. The sequence goes on from NC_052149.1 coordinate 90,211,451, forward strand.
AATAAGACTTGTAAGGCAAGACCTACCCCTCACAAATCCGTGCTGACTATCCCTAATCAAGCAATGCCTTTCCAGATGCTCAGAAATCCTATCCCTCAGTACCCTTTCCATTACTTTGCCTACCACCGAAGTAAGACTAACGGGCCTGTAATTCCCAGGGTTATCCCTATTCCCTTTTTTGAACAGGGGCACGACATTCGCCATTCTCCAATCCTCTGGTACCACCCCTGTTGACAGCGAGGACGAAAAGATCATTGCCAACGGCTCTGCAATTTCATTTCTTGCTTCCCATAGAATCCTTGGATATATCCCGTCAGGCCCGGGGGACTTGTCTATCCTCAAGTTTTTCAAAATGCGCAACACATCTTCCTTCCTGACAAGTATCTCCTCAAGCTTATCAGTCTGCTTCACGCTGTCCTCTCCAACAATATGGCCCCTCTCGTTTGTAAATACTGAAGAAAAATACTTGTTCAAGACCTCTCCTATCTCTTCAGACTCAATACACAATCTCCCGCTACTGTCCTTAATCGGACCTACCCTCGCTCTAGTCATTCTCATATTTCTCACATATGTGTAAAAGGCCTTGGGGTTTTCCTTGATCCTACCCGCCAAAGATTTTTCATGCCCTCTCTTAGCTCTCCTAATCCCTTTCTTCAGTTCCCTCCTGGCTATCTTGTATCCCTCCAGCGCCCTGTCTGAACCTTGTTTCTTCAGCCTTACATAGGTCTCCTTCTTCCTCTTAACAAGACATTCAACCTCTCTTGTCAACCATGGTTCCCTCACTCGACCATCTCTTCCCTGCCTGACAGGGACATGCATATCAAAGACACGCAGTACCTGTTCCTTGAACAAGTTTCACATTTCACTTGTGTCCTTCCCTGACAGCCTATGTTCCCAACTTCTGCACTTCAATTCTTGTCTGACAGCATTGTATTTACCCTTCCCCCAATTATAAACCTTGCCCTGTTGCTCGCACCTATCCCTCTCCATTACTAAAGTGAAAGTCACAGAATTGTGGTCACTATCTCCAAAATGCTCCCCCACTAACAAATCTATCACCTGCCCTGGTTCATTACCAAGTACTAAATCCAATATGGCCTCCCCTCTGGTCGGACAATCTACATACTGTGTTAGAAAAGCTTCCTGGACACACTGCACAAACACTACCCCATCCAAACTATTTGATCTAAAGAGTTTCCACTCAATGTTTGGGAAGTTGAAGTCGCCCATGACTACTACCCTGTGACTTCTGCACCTTTCCAAAACCTGTTTCCCAATCTGTTCCTCCACATCTCTGCTGCTATTGGGGGCCTATAGAAAACTCCCAACAAGGTGACTGCTCCTTTCCTATTTCTAACTTCAACCCATATTACCTCAGTAGGCAGATCCCCCTCGAACTGCCTTTCTGCAGCTGTTATACTATCTCTAATTAACAATGCCACCCCCCCCCCCCACCTCTTTTACCATTCTCCCTAATCTTGTTGAAATATCTATAACCAGGGACCTCCAACAACCATTTCTGCCCCTCTTCTATCCAAGTTTCCGTGATGGCCACCACATCGTAGTCCCAAGTACAGATCCATGCCTTAAGTTCACCCACCTTATTCCTGATGCTTCTTGCATTAAAGTATACACACTTCAACCCATCTCCTTGCCTGCAAGTACTCTCCTTTGTCATTATTACCTTCCCCACTGGATCACTATGTGCTTTGGCGTCCTGACTATTGTCTACCTTAGTTGCTGGACTACAGATCCGGTTCCCATTCCCCTGCCAAATTAGTTTAAACCCTCCCGAAGAGTACTAGAAAACCTCCCCCCCAGGATATTGGTGCCCCTCTGGTTCAGATGCAACCCGTCCTGCTTGTACAGGTCCCACCTTCCCCAGAATGCGCTCCAATTATCCAAATACCTGAAGCCCTCCCTCCTACACCATTCCTGCAGCCACGTGTTCAACTGCACTCTCTCCCTATTCCTAGCCTCGCTATCACGTGGCACCGGCAACAAACCAGAGATGACAACTCTGTCTGTCCTGGCCTTTAACTTCCAGCCTAACTCCCTAAACTTGTTTATTACCTCCACACCCTTTTTCCTACCTACATCGTTGGTACCAATGTGCACCACGACTTCTGGCTGCTCACCCTCCCCCTTCAGGATCCTGAAGACACGATCAGAGACATCCCTGGCCCTGGCACCCGGGAGGCAACATACCTTTCGGGAGTCTCGCTCGCGACCACAGAATCTCCTATCTATTCCCCTAACCATTGAATCTCCTATTACTATTGATTTTCTATGCTCCCCCTTCCCTTCTGATCCCCAGAGCCAGACTCAGTGCCAGAGACCTGGCCGCTGGGGCCTTCCCCCTGTAGGTCATCCCCCCCAACAGCATCCAAAACGGTATACTTGTTTTGAAGGGGAACGGCCACGAGGGATCCCTGCACTGTCTGCCTGTTAGTTTTCTTTCCCCTGACTGTAACCCAGCTACTCTTGTCCAGTACCTTTGGTGTGGCTACCTCCCTGTAACTCTTCTCTATGACCCCCTCTGCCTCCCGGATGATCCGAAGTTCATCCAGCTCCAGCTCCAGTACCTTAACACGGTCTCTGAGGAGCTGGAGTTGGGTGCACTTCCCGCAGGTATAGTCAGCGGGGACACCAGTGGTATCCCTCACCACCCACATCCTACAGGAGGAGCATGCAACTGCCCTAGCCTCCATCCCCTCTTACTTTACAGAATTATCTGCCCCTTGGACCAACTAGACCTCCGCCCTCCGACTCTACTTCCAGTCAGCTGTACTCTAAACTCCTGGCTCTCTTCACGCTCTTTGATAAATATAGGAAATGAAATGTAAGGAGCACCTTACTCCCTCCTCACCTAACTCCCCCAGTCACCAGAGGAGAAGGCAGGTGATTGGGGATGAGAAAAATATCAGCCATGATTGAATGGTGGAGCAGACACGATGGGCCAAGTGGTTTAAATCAGCTATGTTTTCCCTCCTCACCATCCATTCCAAAAACATTAACTGCCTGTTAAGGTATGAGAAATAGCCACTAGGATAACACTGCCATGAGTAAGTTCTGAAGTTGATGTCACAACAGTTCTGATGTTGACAAAGCACTGAAAGACTTTGTTTCTGACAAATGTTTGTCAGTTGGCAAGACCAATCCAAAGCAGCTGGCCATTGGAGATGATTTACTAGGATCTAATAACTGAAGAGCTGAAGCGTCCACACATACTTTTTAGAAGCCAGCTCAGTAACAATGCTCCTGCTAATCACTACAGTCCTGCAAAGTCACTGGGGATGGCACTGGACCTTGGGTAAAGGTCACTGTTTTCAGCTTTATTGATGTTACAGTTGTTATCAATATAGATTTGCTTGCTTAGAATCTGCCCTGCTGTATATTTTCACATTAGGAGAGCGGAATTATTCATAAAATGTTAATGTCTTTCTCTTCTCCATGTTTTATTTAATAAATTTAGAGTACCCAATTCATTTTTTCCAATTAAGGGGCAATTTAGCGTGGCTAATCCACCTACCCTGCAGATCTTTGGGTTGTGGGGGCGAAACCCACGCAAACACGGGGAGAATGTGCAAACTCCACACGGACAGTGGCCCAGGGCCGGGATCGAACCTGGGACCTCGGCGCCGTGAGGCAGCAGTGATAACCCACTGTGCCACCGTGCTACCTTTCTCCATGTTCATCAACATTTTTTGCATGTTCAGCCTTTTGTATTTCAGATCTGTAACACATATGGGTTTCCTTTTTAGAATGGGCTGTACCTATATGAACTGGAGCTGCATTTGGTGTTGCAAAACTACATTCAGAATGTGGTCTGTAGTATAAATGCAGCATGATAATTTATTTGTCATGCTTGAATGGGTCAATCCAGTGAGGTGCCATTTTGTTCTTGGGATTAAAGGTACCAGTCCCAACAAAAGCAGTCACTCCTGGACTGCATCTGCTAAAGTGTGGGGGCCTGACACAAGGGAACAGAAATTATTAATCATAACTTTTTGATGCTGAAATATTTCATATCAATAGCAAATTATTACTAGTGATGAAGAAAATATTAGCAGCTGTAGTAGAATGAATTACCTCAATTTCCTGTGTGTAATTTTGCAAATACTTAATCCTAATTTGCTTTTAACAATTGTATTTTTTGACCAGGCTTCCCACAACATTGGCATCGCTATGGATACGCAGCAAGGTCTGCTTGTTCCAGTTGTTAAGAATATACAAGCTCTTAGTGTCTTTGAGGTTGCAGCAGAATTAAACCGGCTACAAACTTTGGGCTCTGCCAATCATCTGGGGACAAATGATCTCACTGGAGGGACATTCACTCTCTCCAATATTGGCTCGGTCAGTAAAGTGCAGTTACATTACTGCAGTTTCCCATGTCTTTGCCTTTGAGTTGTTTTCTAATAATCCACCCCTAATACTTGGGGTTGTAATTCAATTAATTAATGCCATATTTCTGTCAGATATTGGAAGTACAAAAATGGTTATTATTTTTGTAAGATCTGTGACTATAATTTCTCCAGGTCATTCCACCTTCAGCTGCCATCACACAATCTCTGTCCTAAGCACAATTTCCTCTGGTTACATACTGTTACTATGTCAACTGTATGTCAAACAATGTTATAAAAGGAAAATACTGCAGATGTTGTAAATCTGAAATAAAAAAACAAAAAATGCTGAAAAGATTCAGCAGGTCTGACAGCATCTGTGAAGAGAGAAACAAGTCCGTATGACTCTTCTTCAGAGTAAAACAATGTAAAACGGTGTTGGTCATTTGAATTCTGATCCAAATAAGGAATGATTCAAGGATTGGATTTTGCTGTCTGTTCCTGCAAATGTTTCAGACTAGTTCTGTGGGAGATACCAGTTGCAAAGAGTATCGAGGTAAAAGGATAAAATTGTAACTGCAAGAAACTGCTTTATAAATCTAAAAAAGACTCATGTCATTTCTGTAACTTAAATTAAATTACTAAATTAAAACCATATTCTATGGGCACTTTTACCTGTTCTTTAGTCAAAACCTCTAATACATTCTTTGTGCACCCTTTCTTGTGCTTTTGCTAACTTAACCTTAATATCAGGGATGCTAGTTTTGGCATGCAAATTAATTTCTCAAACATTGGAACAATATAAGCAGTGATGTTTATCATTTGTACAGTGGAGTGCCGTTCTATTACTTCTCTAGTGATGGGATTCTAGTCAGTGCACAGAGCTGCTTTCAGCTGACAGGTTGGCATGCTGAGCAGCCCTGTCATTTGAGCTTTTGATCTTGAATCAAGTTTTCAGTTGCATAAAGCACGGATTATTTTTTTACTTTTTAATGCACTAGACTCAAGCTGCTGTCCAGTTTCAATTTAAATATTGGAGATTCAGCTCATTATTAATGCAGTGTTCAGAAATTCACTTATTGTAAGCAGGTTTATCGTCTGGTTAAAATTATATTTAGTGTTCCTGATGACTGCTTAGTACAATGTTGGCGTTCCTCCTCGCAAGCTAAAAATAAACATGGCGACAATGTCATAAGGTGACTATAGAATTAGCATTTGAGCATCCAGTTCCAATGAATCTATACTGTGGCCATATTATCAACTTATACACCATGACATAGAGATAACTGTAGAAAGTGTTAGTACTGTACTCGCATGAGTAATGCTGTGCATTTTATCTGTAGTGCTAATAGTAATGGACAGCTGCATGCATTGTAATGTTGACCCTTTGACAGTTGGCAAAACAGTTAATGCTCCACAGTCTAACTTACAATGCAGTGTCTTTTATTTAATTGTAAATAAGATTTAAAATGTTGGATGCCTCAGAGGGTATTTATGAGTCCTATCTGTCTGTTTGTAGATCGGAGGCACCTATGCTAAACCTGTCATACTACCTCCAGAGGTAGCTATCGGAGCTATCGGAAAGATACAGGTATGTAATTTGGCATAGCTATTCTTGTGCTTGTAGGAATCCATATGTTTATTCATCATTCCTGCTATTTTATCCATATTTCTGATGGACATGTTTAATGTTTTAGGTTCTACCCCGATTTAATGATAAAGATGAAGTGATCAAGGCTCATATCATGAACGTTAGCTGGTCAGCTGATCACCGGATTATCGATGGAGCCACAATGGCCCGGTTTTCAAACCTTTGGAAATCTTACTTGGAGAATCCTGCGTCCATGCTGCTAGACCTAAAGTAAAAGCGGGTCGCTGACATACAACAGCTTATTACAACAGACCAGTTTCAAAGAAGAGAAGATGGTTTTATTTTGATGTGATTTATAAATGTTGCCACATTTTTCTCTTGCGGTTTTGTATTCTGAACAGTGACTTGTCTGAAGCAGTTTATATTCGGTACAGATTAGACTTTGGTTCTTTTGTTACGTTAAGTGGTGGAAGGGGTACAATACTCCAGAGGGTGAAGTTTACACTGAACATATGGTTAGAGGAACAGTCTCTTCTATTCCCCCCCGCAAAACAAAAAAAAAATGATGGTTAGGCTATTTTGGGAATCTAGCAATTTTAGCATGTAGCTTTAACTGCAGAAACACAGGCCATAATTCAATCAAACCAGTTTGCAGTCTAATCTGCCTTCTATCATTCTGCCTTTAAGCACTAACATTTTTTAAGCTATCAAATTAAACATGTTCCGCCTGTTACATAATGGCTGCAGAATTTGTCTTGTATAAAGTTTTACAACCAATTATGCAATGTTAGAAATGTACAGAACCATAACATGTTTATTAATATGCGCTGTTGCAATAAAACAGCCCAGAGTTTTTAGTTACGTTTTGGTGCAGAAATATCACTTGGTGCTCAAAGGGTTATGTAGTTTAATTAACCGGATAATTTCCAGGTTCTGATTACATGAGAAACATTATATTCCAACACTAATTTAAAGTCCAAAGATCATGTACAAAATGTATACAGGATATCATTGTTCTGATCTTTACAAGATTGGTTTCAATAAATATTTACTGTGAAATAGCATTTTAATCTCTTGATCTTCTGCAGCAGACATTTTGTGGCATTTAAAAAATAATATTAAGAACCATCACTTAGTGAAAACGAATTCTAGATAATTTGCTGATAACTATTTGCATAGGTGCTGTGTGTGTTTTGGAAGGGCAAATATGAATGTGAATTGGATGTCACTTCTATTTTTACCAACGTTTCATATTTTGCTATGGTTCAATCAGGTAGCAAAAGCTCCTTTACTGTGAATAGCATGCATTAACAAGTGTTAAGTGTCTGTACCTTTTCGGCATAGAAGGCAAAACATTATTAAAATGTAAATCATTTCATCTGAAAACCAAGTACAGATAATATTTAGGTTATTGTACTGTGCTTTATGTTAAGCAATGTGTTGCGAATTCTGCAACTAAATAGTTATTTTTTTAAAAATTTAGAATACACAATTTTTTTTTCACAATTAAGGGGCAATTTAGCCTGGCCAATCCATCTATGCACGGAGGGGTTTCCTGTACGGGCTGCTGCTGCACCCCCTTCACCCCCTTACCCCGCCCGTCGTCTGGACATGCCATGGTGTGCCTCGTTGCTGTCCAGCAGCGGAGGTCCGCACTGGAGGTCCCTCTATGGAGGAGTCCACCCCCTCAATCTTGGGGACCTGGGGTGAAGGGTGTTGCATGCAGCAGTGCCGTACAATCACCGATTGAACCGGTTCACGGACTCACCAGAAGCGTGCTATTTTTCTTGTGGAGTCTGTGGACCATGTCTATGTTACATGTTTTAGGCTGCTCTCCCTTTTTAGTTTTCAAACCAATCTTTTGCTGGAGTTTTGTTTGCACTTCAGCCCCACACTCCTGATCTACGGGCACCCGGTGCAGAGAGGGGCGGGGAAGGCGGAGGACCTCCTTGTGAACCTGCACCTGGGCCTGGCGAAGCGCACCATTTATAGGTCCAGGCGGCGGGCAACCGAGGGGGTCGTCCGGCCAGACTGTCTGCCCCTCTTCTGCGACTACATTCTCTGCCAGGTGTCCCTGGAAAAGGAGCATGCGGTGTCCACGGGCATCATCGAGGCCTTCTGTGCCCGGTGGGCACCACAGGGGTTGGGATGCTTTATTGACCCCTTTAACTGCATTCTTATTTGATGTTCTTTTAAGTTTCCGTTGATCTTTGTTATGTTCAGGCAGTGCCCCTAACAGGAGTGGCCCTTTTTTGCTTTGTCCCTCAGTTTGTTTTCCTTTCTTCGGTTTTGTTGGTGGACCTCAAAAGAGTGGCCAATCCATCTAACCTGCACATCTTTGGGTTGTGGGAGTGAGACCTACGCAGACATGGGGAGAATGTGCAAACTCCACACAGACAGTTACCCGGGGTCGGGATCGACCCCGGGTCCTCAGCGCTGTAGGCAGCAGTGCTAACCACTACGCCACCATGACGCCCTTACTAAATAGTTATGTTAACGCAATATACAAAAACTTTAAATTGCCACTATTATCGTAATTACATACAAAATGACTCCTAACTATCTATGGTATCCAAATTTTTTTTAAAAGGTATTTTATTGCAAACATGTATCAAACAGGTTACAACAAATAAACATCCCTGGAAACATATTTCCCATCAACTATACAGTCTGTACAGATTTCTTTCCCTTTTTCACCCCCCACCCACCCTCTTGCGACGAACAGATCCTCAAATATGGTCACAAACATCCCCCACCTTTTCTCAAACCACCCTGCAGAGCCCTTTACTGCAGGAAGTCGTACAGGTCACCCAACCAGTGTAGTGCCCCCCTCCTTGGACTGCTCTGCACCTTCCCTGGCCTTTGCGTGTCTCTTCCTCCCTCTCTCCTCACCCCCTTCTGCATCTTACTGCTCTCACCCCCTCCTTTGTGAGACTCATCGTGAGATCGAGGGGGAGGTAAAACTGTCCCATGTAAAGAGTCTCTTTTTTTGAGACGAGAGGTCTGCATCACTGCTGGTGGCGCTGTCTTCCCAGCCCATGCTTGCGCACAAATGCGTCTGCTTCTGCTGGTGCGCTGAAGAAGTAGTCTCTACCCTGGAAAGTCATCCAGAGTTTGGCGGGTATAACATTCCTAAACACACATTGTTCTTGTAAAGGGCCACCTTGGCTATGTTAAATAGCACCGGCGCTTGGCCTAGTCTGCCCCAATGTCCTGGTACACACTGATCGAATGTCCCTCCCACTTACAGGGCCATATATGCTTTGACCAGTTCAGGATCTTGAACGGTTTTGGAACCTGTGCATGACACGCTGATGGCTCAGGGTGCTCCCCAGCCTTGGGCTTTGGCCGGAGTGACCTGTGGGCTTGTGGAAGCTTTCTCCTTCAACAAGTTTGCCCAGCATCTGTGCCACATACTCCAAAGGGTGAACCATCAACCTTGCCATGTCATCTCCAGTGAGGCAATGGGGTTTCTCTGGTCGATCATGGCCGTCTCCAGCTTTCTGATCGTCGCATTCTGTGTCTCCGGACAGTGCTCCAGTTTTCCAGCCCTGCTTGAGGGAGGATTGACGGCTCCTCTACTGCCACTTGCATCATCGCCATCGTTTTTAGTTTAATGGGGTCTTTGAGCACTTGGAACTTCTGTGCTAGGAAGTCCCTCCATTCACTTATCGGGGGGTAGCTCAACATGTGTTCTGGCGGCCCAATCCCATTCAGATGTGATCCGATCCTTGTTGCCCTATCTGTGTGCCATCACCTCAATCTTCCTCTCCAGACTTTTACTGGCTCTGCCATCTTTTCAGCCCCTCGGGTTGTAGCCTGGCATGCCTCATTTGTTGTGGTGGTGTTGGAGGGTGGGGGGCTTTTTTCCCCTGGTCTAGCGGGCAGTTTTTGAACAAAAAGTGCCCAATTTCAAGTTTCCAGGAGAGCCACCTTACATGCATCCGCTCAGCACATCCCCGTCGTGCTGGATATATATATATTTCAAAAAAAAATTTTATTCTCCTTTTTCACATTTTCTCCCAAATTTACACCCATCAATAAACAGTAATCAGTAACGAATGTAATGTCAATCCTCATATCAATAACAACGTTCCCATCCTCCCACCAAACCCCAGACATTGGCCCGCATGTTAGCACAAACAAATGACAAAAAGGAATCGTCCATAGTCACCATTAACACATACAGTCCCCCCAACCCCCCCCCCAAATGTTCGATGTGATCCAATTCTCGAAAGTGGCGTAATGAATAACGCCCGTCAATTGTAGAACCCCTCCATCCTTCACCTCAGTTCGGATTTGAACTTTTAAAGAGTCATGAATTCCAGCAGGTCCCCCCGCCACGCCAGGGACCTCTCCACCCCAACAGGATCCGCCTTCAGGCGACCAACGAGGCGAAGGCTACAACATCTGCCTCCGCGCCCGTTTCCAACCTCGGCTTGTCCGACACCCCACCCCATTTATGGCCTCCCGAGGGCCTGGGTCCAGTTTCACGTGCACCACTTTTGAGGTTACCCTAAACACCTCCTTCCAGTAATCCTCCAGCTTTGGACAGGACCAAAACATATGAACGTGGTTTGGGCCGCGCCCCCCCCCCCCCCCCCCCCCCCGGCAACGTTCACACACATCTACCCCCTCAAAGAGCTGGCTCATCGCCCTGTAAGGTGCGCTCTTTACACCACCTTCAGTTGTATCAGCCTCAAACTCGCACATGAGGTAGAGGTGTTCACACTCTGGAGCAGCTCACACCAGAACCCCTCCTCCATACCCTTTCCCAATTCTGCCTCCCACTTTGCCTTGTTCCCTTCCACCGGTGCCTTGTCCTCCTCCAAAATAGCCCCGTAAACCGCCGATACTACCCCCTTCTCCAGTCCCCCTGTCGTCAGCACCTACTCGAGCAATGTGGAAGTCGGCTCTACTGAGAAGCTCTGTATCTACTTTCTGGCAAAGTCTCGAATCTGCATGTATCTAAATATTTCCCTCTGCTCCAGCCAATACTTCGCTCCCAGCTCCTTCAATCCCACAAAACGACCCCCAAGAAACAAATCTTTTAGTGTCCTAATTCCTTTCTCCTCCCATCTCCGAAAATTTCCATCCCACTTCCCTGTCTCAAATGTATGGTTCCCCCGAATCGGCATTACCCTTGACCCTGCCCCCAACCTGAAGTGCTGTTGAAACTGCTTCCAAATTCTCAACTAAGCTATTACTACCGAACTCCCTGAGTATCTCCCCGGGGTCGTCTTGAGCAGCGCTGTCGCTAGCGCCTTCAATCCCGACCCCCTACCCAAACTCTCCTCCATTCTGACCCATTGGGAGTCAACCCCTCTGACCCAGCTCCGTACCTTCTCCACCGAAATCGGGGTTATGGGTTAGCGACATGGCTGGGATTCTCAGGTTTGAGAAATTCAAGTTCGCCCTGAGGATCAACGTTAGGGTTCGTCCGGGGGTGGCAGCCCTTTATTTACTTCTTCGGGGAAAATTAAACTGTTAGATACAATGAGGGAAGGTGGGGGAGATCTGCGAGTGGAGGAGGAGAGACTGGGGAACTGTGTGTGTCAGCCATGTTGGCTGGGTATGGTTGTTGGTTGGCGCGGTGTTACTGAGTTATGTTTACATTTGTAATTATTGTTATAAAATCATAAATGCCTCAATAAAATGAATTTTTAAAAAAGGACGGACGGGGGGTGGCGGAGTTTAGCATGTCCAGGAAGGAAACCGGAGCATATGGAGGAAAGACATGCAGGCACGGGGAGAACGTGCAGACTCCACAGAGACAGTGACCCAAGCTGGGAATCGAACCTGGAACCCTGGAGCAGTGAAGCAACAGTGCTAACCACTGTGTTACTGTGCCGCCCTTTGTGCTACCGTACCGATAAGCATTTGGCATGCTTATCTTCATCAGCCTGGGCATTGAGTACAAGAGTTGGCAGGTCATATTACAGTTGTATAAAACTTTAGTTAGGCCACATTTGGAATATTGTGTGCAGCCCGGTCACCACACTACCAGAGACTTGAATGCTTTGGAGAGAGTGCAATGATGGTTTGCCAGGATGTTGCCTGGTCTGGAGGGTGTTAGCTATGAGAAGACGTTGAATAAACTCAGATTAATTTCATTGGAAAGACGGATTGAGAGGTATAGACAGGATGAATAATCAGAAGCTTTTTCCTAGGGTGGAAAATGCAATTACAAAGGGGTACAGGTTCAAGGTGAGAAGGGGAAAGTTTAGGGAGATGTGCGGGGCAAGTATTTTCATGCAGAGAGTGGTGGGTGCCTGGAATGCATTGCCAGTAGAGGTGGTGGAGGCAGGCACTATAGCAATGTTTAAGATGTATCCTGATAGACACGAATACATGAGCAGGGAATGGAGGGATTGTTTGGGCAATAAGTAGTTGGTCTAAATAAGGAATCTGGATAGGTGTAGACTTGGTGGGCCAAAGGTCCTGTTCCTGTGCTGTAATGTTCTTTGTTCTAATCTGTCATGCTATTACTGGGCAGCAAATATCGATAAGGTGCAGGGGTGGTTCAATGTTCCAGACTCTATGGGGGATGGAGGAGGTTACATGCATAGGGTTGAGTCTTGTACCCTGGTTACAGCACCACTCCCTTTTTCCCCTGCCAGGTTTTCTTCAACCCCACTGGTGATTCCCACTTTGAGGATTTGGAATCAGTTTAGGCAGCATTTTAAACTTGGCTCCATGTTGCTGTTGGCTCCGATCTGCAGGAACCATAGGCTTATGCAATCTGGCCTAGATTCATCAGTTAGGACATCGGCGATGGAGGGATTGGAGAGGTTCAGAGACTTGTTTCTGGAGGGTAGATTCGTCAATCTAGGCAAGTTATTACAGAGGTTCCAAATCCCGAGAGGGAATGTATTCAGGCACTTGCAGGTGCACAATTTGTTTACGCAAGGAGCTTCCTTCATTTCCCCTGGTACCGTCACCTTCGCTTATGGATAATGTCCTGCCCTTGGCTGAGTTGGGGGAGATTAATATTTCGAATGACTATGGGCGGATGTTGGCGATGGAGCAGGCATTGTTGGATGAAGAGGAATGGGAGGGTGAGCTGGGTTTGGTCTTTGGGAAGGGGGGTGGTGTGTGGAGTGAGGCTCTTCACAGGGTCAACTTCACATCCTCCTTGAACCTATGTGATCCAGTTCAAGGTGGTGCACAGGGCGCACCTGACTAGAGTGCTTATGAGTGGGTTCTTCTTGGGGATGGAGGACAGGTGTGAGCAGTGCTCTAGGGGGCTGGCGAATCGGACGCACATATTCTGGTCTTGCCCAAGTTTTTTTAGTTTCTGAGTCTCCTTTTGTGTTACAATGTCAGAGATTTGGGTCGTTCAGCTGGAGCTATGCCAATTGGTGGCCATTTTTGGGGTATTGGACTCCCCGGTGCTGCAGACAAGGACCAGGGCAGATGTCTTGGCCTATGGCCCGATAATAGCCCGGATGCAAGTTCTGCTTGAGTGGAGGTCCCTGGTACTGCCTAAGGCCTTGGCTTGGTTGGGGGACTTGATGTTTGCACCGAGAGAAGATCAAGTATACCATCAGGGGATCGGTGGAAGGGTTCTACTCGAGGTGGCAGCCCTTCATCTCCTTTTTCAGGGATCTATTATTGTCAGCTGTTAGAGAGGGAGGATTGTCTTTTTTTTAAAAGCCTATTTAGTTGTGTTTTGTTTGGGACGACTATGTGGTGTACTTCGGGAATAATATGGGGTTGGGATTTGTTGTGTTTGTAATGATGAAAATTTTTTTTGGATAAAAATATTTTTAAAAATGAATTCCTCAAATACTGAAGCAGTCTGTGTCCACGTGCAACAAGAAAGTCCAAAGATGTGTGGGTTAGGTGGATTGGCCATGCTAAATTGCTCCTTAGCGTCCAGGGATGTGCAGGTTAGGTTATGGGGATAGGGCAGAGTGAACGGGGAGTGAACATGGGTAGTGTTCACTTTCAAAGGGTCGGTGCAGACTCGATGGACCAAATGGCCTCCTTCTGCACTGTAGGGATTCTAAGACCGGGACAAGATTCATCTTTGGGCTGATAAGTAGCAAGTATTATTCATGCTGCACAAGGACCATGCGATCACCATATCCAACAAGAAAGGCTCTCACCATCTTTCTTTGACATTTACTGGAATTGCTGTCTTTGAATCCCCCACCATTAACGTTTGGCTGTCATTGTTCATCAGAAGCTTTACTGTGGCTACAAAGCAGGTCAGACTCTGGGTTCTTTTGTGGTGGGTAACTCGCCCAACTCCCAAAACGTTTTCAAAGATCATAGAATTTACAGTGCAGAAGGAGTCTGCACTGGCCCTTATAAAGAACACCCCACTTAAGCCCATGTCTCTACCCTATCCCCGTAACCCCCACTTAACCTTTTTGGACACAAAGGGCAATTTAGCATGGCCAATCCACCTAACCCACACATCTTTAGACTGTGGGAGGAAACCGGAGCACCTGGAGGAAATGGGGAGAACGTGCAGACTCCGCACAGACAGTGATCCAAGCCGGGAATTGAACCTGGGATCCTGGAGCTGTGAAGCAATTGTGCTAACCACCATGCTACCATGCTGTCCACCATCTACAAGGACATCTATGATGGAATACTCATACCTGGTAGAGTGCAACTCTAATTACATAAGACATAAGAATAGGATCATAAGAACTAGGAGTAGGACATCTGACCCCTCGAGCCTGCTCCACCATTCAATAAGATCATGGCTGCACTTTTTGTGGACTCAGCTCCACTTACCCGCCCGCTCACCGTAACCTTTTATTCCTTTGCTGTTCAAAAATCTATCTACCTTTGCCTTAAAAACATTTAATGAAGTAGCTCGACTGCTTCACTGGGCAGGGAATTCCACAGATTCACTGCCCTTTGGGTGAAGAAATTCAGCTTCAACTCAGTCCTAAATCTGCTCCCCCTTATTTTGAGGCTGTGCCCCATGGTTTTACTTTCACCCGCCTGTGGAAACAACCTTCCTGCTTCTATCTTATCGATTCCCTTCATAATTTTATACGTTTCTATAAGATCCCCCACATTCTTCTAAATTCCAATGAGCATAGTCCCAATCTACTTAGTCTCTCCTCATAAACTAATCCTCTCAATTCCAGAATCAACCTAGTGAATCTCGTCTGCACCCCCACCAGTGCCAGTACATTCTTTATCAAGTAAAGAGACCAAAACTGCACACAGTACTCCAGATGTGGCCTCACCAGCACCCTATACAGCTGCAACATAACCTCCCTGCTTTTGAACTCCATCCCTCTAGCAATGAAGGACAACATTCCGTTTGCCTTCTTAATTACCTGCCGCACTTGCAAACCAACTTTTTTGCGATTCATGCACAAGGACACCCAGGTCCCTCTGCACAGCAGAATGCTGCAATTTTTTACAATTTAAATAACAATCCATTTTGCTGTTATTCCTACCAAAATGGATGACCTCACATTTAGCAACATTGAATTTCATCTGCCAGACCCTTGCCCACTCACTTAAACTATCTATATCCCTCTGCAGACTTTCAGTGTCCTCTACCACTCACCTTAGTGTCATCTGCGATCTTTGACACATTAGACTTGGTCCCCAACTCCAGATCATCTATGTAAATTGTGGACCCAACACTGATTCCTGAGGCTCACCACTAGCCACTGATCGCCAACCAGACAAACACCTATTTATCCCCACTCTTTGCTTTCTGTCAATTAACCAATCCTCTATCCATACTAATACATTCCACGTAACACTGTGCACCTTTATCTTATGCAGCAGCCTTTTGTGCAGCACAATATCAAATGCTTCTGGAAATCCTGATACATCCACACATCCACTGATACCCTGTTATCCACCGTGCTCGTAATGTCCTCAAAGAATTCCACTAAATTAGTCAAACATGACCTGCCTTTCACAAACCCATTCTGTGCCTGCCCAATGGGACAATTTCTATCCAGGTTGACACCATGCAGGACACCATCCAGGACAAAGCAGGCTGCCTGACTGACACCCATTCACCACCTTACACAACTACTCCCTCCACTAGCTGTGCACCAAGGCTGTTGTGAGTGCCATTTATAATTTCACTGCAGCAATAGGCCAAGGCTTCTTCAGCAACACCTCCCAAACACATAATCCCTATCACCTAGAAGGGTATACCACCATCTCCAAGTCACGCACAATTCTGAATTATGTCGCTATTTTTTATCATTACTATTAAAAATGCTGGAACTCTGACAGAGCTTTGGGAATACCTTTGCCATACAATTGCAACGAATTTCAAAGGTAGCTCAGCATCACTTCGGGTGCGGTAAGACATGGGTAATAAATGCTGGCCTTGCCAGCAACACCTATGTCCTGCGAACAAATTAAAAAAACATCCACAGTTCTTTCAATGGCTCAGCTGGTAACAACCGTTCTCAATTTTCTGATTGGTGCTCCTGAGCATTGAAATTAACCTCTTATGCAAATTAGTTACTGTTGGTAAGATAACACTCAAGGGTCTGTGACTGAATCATAAGTGGGAGATTTCCATGTTTATTCCCTTTTCAGTTGAGCTGATCTCAGGTGCTCCAAAAGGTACATGTTGTCTTTGTGTCAAGCACCCCTAAGCTAGTCTTGTTCCACACACAGCCTGAGGGCCAAATGCAGCCCTATGTGGTCCTTGGAGCCAGTTTTCAAAATGCCATTCAAACAGGTAAGTTTAAATGGGAGAATCTGTATGGACCAGGGGTGGGCAAACTACGGCCCGCGGGCCGCATGCGGCCCGCCAAAGGTATTTCTGCGGCCCACCAAGTCATTAAAAGAAAAAAAAAAAAAATTTTTTTAAAAAAAATTTTTTTTTAAGGTTAATGGGGGGGGGGCTGTTGGGTTACTTACTGGTATAGGGTGGATACGTTGACTTGAGTAGGGTGATCATTGCTCGGCACAACGTCGAGGGCCGAAGGGCCTGTTCTGTGCTGTACTGTTCTATGTTCTATATGAGGCGCCCAGAATCATAACCGGGTGAAGTAATTATTTTACTTAATATACTATGCGGCCCTTTGTGAATTGTGAATTTCTGAATGTGGCCCTTGCACGGAAAAGTTTGCCCACCCCTGGTATGGACCATAAGCTGTTTCTTTTTGAAGTTTGCTGCTGATAGGCTCACTACTAACACCAAATGTCGGAGAGAATATGTTTGCAGGAGCAGTGAATACCAGCAGTGAGTTTGGGGCCTATGGAGCAGAGGGCTGGGGAGCAGGGAGCACAGGTGCCGGCGAGCCCAGATGTGGGGGAGCACAGCCCAGTGGCCTCCCGAGTGGCCCCACTGACGTCAGGAATGTATGTGGGGTGGGTAGAGAGTGCAGGGGAAGAATGTATCCATAAGTCTGCTTAACTCCCAGTATCCTTGTTCTAATTCGCCCTCACCCACACAAAAATACAATCCCATCCGCACTCAGTGGGTGAGGGGAACTGAGTGAGGACCCTGAGCCTGGGAGTGAGCCAGATGTACACACACTTACACTATTGCATGTTAATACTCCTTTTTTTTATTACCCATGTTATTTTACTCAGCAAGTTGTACATTTTCATAATTCTATTTTTTCTTAAATCCATGTTTAATGTTGTGCTAAGGGCTGCATGCTAGCACAGTAGTTAGCACTGTTGCTTCACAACGTCAGGGACCTGGGTTCGATTCCCGGCTAATATTAATCTTTATTATTGTCACAAGTGGGCTTACATTAACACTGCAATGAACTTACTGTGAAAAACCTCTAGTCGCCACACCCAGGCCTGTTTGGGTACACTGAGGGAGAATTCAGAATGTCCAATTCTGGATCAAACCTGGGACCCTGGTTCTGTGCTAACCATTGTTGCACCGTACTGCTTGGGTCACTCTTTGTGGAGTTTGCAAGTTCTCCCCTTGTCTGTATGGGTTTCCTCCGGGTTCTCCGGTTTCCTCCCACAAATCCCAAAAAACGTGCTGTTAGGCGAATTGGACAACCTGAATTCTCCCTCAGTGTACCCGAACAGGCGCCAGAATGTGGTGACTAGGAGATTTTCACAGTAACTTCATTACAGTGAAGCCTACTTGTGACACTAATGAAGATTATTACTATTAAGCTTTTACCTTTGCAAAATTTGCTTATTGGCCCCTTTGAGTGAGAAAAATGTTGAAATGAGCACCCCCCCCCCCCCCCCCCCCCCCCCAAACGAAAAGCCTGCCGTCAGCTGATGAAGATCAAATCAGATAATAATTCTGCTCCCAATTCGGGATGAATGAAGTACTTGAGAAAAGGAGCCACACACAGAATATAATTGGTCATGAGGAATTGGAAACTCTGG
Source organism: Scyliorhinus canicula (assembly GCF_902713615.1). Lineage (NCBI taxonomy): Eukaryota > Metazoa > Chordata > Chondrichthyes > Carcharhiniformes > Scyliorhinidae > Scyliorhinus > Scyliorhinus canicula. The sequence continues at coordinate 90,229,706 of NC_052149.1, forward strand.
GAAAATCCAGAAAGGAATCATGGTACTTAAATGGTGGTGGGCAGGGATCAATTCTAGGGCCTCAATGTCAGATTTTCTGTTTTTATGATTGGAGCTTTCAAGATCGAAATGGATAGATGGTTGTTAGGTATGGGTATCATGGGAGCAAAGGCAGGTAAATGAAGTTGAGGCACAGATTAGTCATAAGTTCGTAAGATATAGGAACAGAATTAGGCCATTTGGCCCTTCGAGTCTGCTCCGCCATTCTATCATGGCTGATATGTTCCTCACCTGCTACCTACAATGTTACAGACCAAGAGCTGGATTGCGAAATCAGCCAGAGCATCTCCTCCCTTGGAGCAGGAGTAGGCAATTTAGCCTCCCGAGCCTAACACCCTCAATGTGATCATAGCTGATCCCATCCTGGCCTCAACTCCACCATCCGGCCCATTCTCTATAACCTTTTAACCCATTACCTATTAAAAATCTGTCTAACTCCTCCTTAAATTTATTCGCTGTCCCAGCATCCACCGCAATCTGGGGGTAGCGAATTCCACAGATTCACAACCCTTTGGGAGAAGTAGTTTTTCCTCAAATCTGTTTTAAATTTGCCACCTCTTATTCTAAGATTATGACCTCACGTTTTAGAATGCCCCACAAGAGAACGTGTACTTGATCCAGACTGTTTGGCATCTTGTACACCTCAATTAGATCTCCCTTCATTCTTCTAAACACTGGAGAGTATAGGCCAAAACTGTTCAATTTCTCCTCATCTGACAAACCCCATATCTCTGGAATCAATCTAGTGAAGCTCCTATGAACTGCCTTTAATGACACCACATCTTTCCTCAAATAAGGAGACCAAGACTGCGCACAATACTCCAGGTGTGGTCTTACCAAAGTCTTGTAAAGTTGCAACAACACTTCCTTACCTTTATATTCAATTCCTTTAGCTATAAATGCCAACATTCTGTTTGTATTCCTTATTATCTGCTGCACCTGCATGCTCGTTTTCTTTTTTTAAAATAAATTTAGAGTGCCCAATTATATATATTTTTCCAATTAAGAGGTAATTTAGTGTGGCTAATCCACCTAATCTTTGGATTTTGGGGGTGAAACCCACACAGAACCCACACATGGGGAGAACGTGCAAACTCCACACGGACAGTGACCCAGGGCCAGGATTCGAACCCGGGTCCTCAGCGCTGCAGTCCCTGAGCTAACCACTGCACCACATGCCACCCTTGCATATTCGTTTTCTGTGACTCATGCACGAGGACACCTAGATCCCTCTGCATCGGAGCACCCCAAAGTCTCTCCAGATTTAGATAATAGGTTGCCTTTCCATTTTTTCGACTGAAATGCATGACCTCACACTTATCCAAGTTAAACTCCATCTGCCACATTTTGGCCCACTCTTCTAACATCTATATCCATTTGTAAGGTTCTTATTTCCTCATTGCAACTGTCTGTCCCACCTATTTTTGTGTCATCTGCAAATTTACCTATAGATCCTTCTATCCCTGTATCCAAGTCGTTCATATAGATTGTAAATCATGATCTATGGGAATGGGATAGCAGGCTTGAGGGGCTAAATGGCCTATTTCTCTTCCTATGGAAGATCAGATATAACGAGAAATTGTTTTCGCTAGTGTGCTGACATGCTGTCACTTCATTGAGGCCTTCAACTCAGTTTAGTCTTTGGCCTCCTTTCAAGCCCTCAGTTAACTCTGAGCAAGACCAGTGGCTAGGTAATTAGGGTTAAATTCCATTTGCCACTGTTCTGCCCATCTGACCAGACTGTCTATATTATCCTCTAACCTAAGGCTATTCTCGATAATTTTCATGTCATCTGCGAACTTACCGATTATACCACCCACATTTATGTCTAGATCATTAATGTACACTACAAACAGCAAGGGACCTGGTGGTACACCACTGGACACAGGCTTACAGTCACAGAAACAACCTTCAACTTTGCCTCATGTCACTGAACCAATTTTGGATCCAAATTACCTCGGTTCTCCTGGGCACTTACCGCATTGATCAGTCAAGAACACTATTCATGCTGCCCTATGCTGCTCTTGTTTGGCCTTGTTTCGCACTGTAACCAATCACTATTCGTCGATGTACCATTTGTCAATGTACTCTGTTGATTATTCTTTTGTCTACTATGTATGTACTGTGTATGTTCCCTTGGCCGCAGAAAAATACTTTTCACTGTACTTCGGTACATGTGACAATAAATATCAATCAATCAAGTCTCCCATGTGGTACCTTGGCAAATGCCTTACTGAAGTCCATGTAGACTACATCAACTGCACTACTCTCATCTACACAAGGTATTACAATTGGTCTTTATTGCTATTGCCCTCTGCCACAAGTGTGTATGTGAGATGTCGGGGTTAGGACTGGGTCAGGCTCTAATAACTAATGCAATCGCCACTCAATTATGAATTGTGTAATGATTGCTGGTCGAAGTGAAGAAGCCTTTTATGATTAATCTGTTGAGAGTCAACGCCTTAGGGTGCACAGTAGTTAACACTGCTGCCTCACAGAACCGACCGAGGACCTGGGTTTGATTCTGGACCTGGGTCACTGTCCATGTGGAGTTTGCACATTCTCCCTGTGTCTGCGTGGGTGTCACCCCCACAACCCAAAGATGTGCAGGGTAGGTGGATTGGCCACGCTAACTTGCCCCTTAATTGGGAAAAAAAGGAACTGGGTATTTTTTTTAATCAAACAATTTTATTGAGGTATTTTTCAGCATTGTAAACAGTTACAGATAACAACAAAAAAGGCAAAAATGTGCAAACATCAATGTAAAATCAATACTTCAATCGTACCATACTGCACAAGCCCACTCCTCTCCCATCGACACTACCCGCCTATTTATCCCTCCTACTCTACTCTAATCTCTCTTCCCCCCCCCCCCCCCCCCCCCCCCGCTGACATTCACTCTTCCGCGAAGAAGTCGATGAATGGTTGCCACCTTTGGGTAAACCCCAGTACAGATCCCCTCAAGGCGAATTTAATTTTTCCATACCCAGAAAACTTGACATGTCCGAAAGCCATAGCTCGGTCTTCGGGGGTTTTGAGTCCCTCCATGCCAGCAGTATTCGTCGCTGGGCTATCAGGGAAGCAAAGGCCAGAACATCGGCCTCTTTCTCGCCATGGACTCCTGGGTCTTCCTAAACCCCAAAAATTGCCACCCCTGGACTCATCACCACCCTTGTTTTCAGCACCCAGGACATGATCCCCGCAAATCCCTCCCAGTACCCCCTAAGCTTAGGGCATGCCCAAAACATGTGAACGTGGTCCTCCCCCGCATCTAGCGCACTTGTCCTCTACCCCAAAGAATTTGCTCATCCGAGCTACCGTCATGTGGGCCCGGTGAACGACCTTAAACTGAATCAGGCCGAGCCTGGCACATGTTGCGGTTGAGTTTACCCTACTCAGGGCTTCTGCCCACAGCCCGTCCTCCATCTCCCCGCCAAGCTCCTCCTCCCATTTGAGTTTCAGTTCCTCCATCTGGGACTCTTCCCCCTTCATGAGCACCTTGTAAATATCCAAGACTCTACCCTCTCCTCCTTCTCCTCTAGAGACTATTCTGTCCTGGATCCCTATTGGCGGGAGGCTTGGGAAGGATGGGACCTGTCTGCGTACAAAGTCCCGCATCTGTGAGTATCTGAAGTCATTTCCCTTACCAGACCAAATTTCTCCTCCAAGCCCCTCAAACTCGCAAAGCTCCCCTCCAGGAACATATTGCCCACCCTCCTCACCCCCGCCCGCCGGCATGTTTGAAACCCACCATCCATGTTCCCGGGGGCAAATTGATGGTTATCACATATTGGAGCCCAGACCGATGCACCCACCTCCCCTACATGTTTCCTCCACTGGCCCCATATCCGCAGGGCCACCCCCACTATCGGGCTGGTGGGAGTACCTGGCTGGCAAAAGCGGTAGGGGAGCCATGACCAGGGCTGCCAAGCTGGAGCCCCTGCATGAAGCCACCTCCACCTGCTCCCAAATAGACCCCGTACCCACCATCCACTTCCTTATCATGGCTATGTTAGCCGCCCAGTAGTAGTTAATCAGACTCGGCAATGCCAGTCCTCCCTAGCTGCGGCTCCTTTCAAGCATCGCCCTCTTCACCCGCAGGGATTTTCCTGCCCAGACAAAGCTCATGATGATTTTGCCAGTCCTTTTGAAGAAGGACTGTGGGACTGGAAGATGAATAGAAATCTAGGGAGGATTGGCATCTTTACAGTCTGCACCCTCCCCGCCAGTGACAGCGGGAGTGCATCCCATCTCCGAAACTCCCTCTTCATTTGTTCCACCACCCTGGTCAAATTTAACTTGTGTAACCTGCCCCAGTCTCGTGCCAACTGTATCCCCAAGTACCGGAAACTTTCCTCAACCAGCCCAAATGGCAGCTCCTTCAGTCTATTCTCCTGGCCCCTTGCCTGCACCACAAACATCTCACTCATGGCCATATTTAAATTGTACCCTGAAAACCGGCCAAACTTCCTCAGTGTTTCCAGTATATTTTTCATCCCGGTGGGTCCGACACGTACAGGAGCAGGTCATCCGCATAGAGAGAGACCCTATGTTCCACCCCGGCCCTGGTCATTCCCTTCCATCCCTTTGCAGCTCTCAACGCAATCGCCAATGGCTCTATGGCCAGCGCAAACAGCAACGGGGAAAGTGGGCATCCCTGTCTGGTCCCGCGATGTAGTCTGAAATAATTTGACATTATCCTGTTCATCCGAACGCTAGCTTTTGGGGCCTGGTATAGTAGTCTGACCCAATTCACCAGTCCCTCCCCGAACCCAAACCGTCCGAGCACCTCCCACAGATAGCCCCACTCCACCCAGTCGAAGGCCTTCTCACCGTCCATTGCCACCACTACCTCCACCTCCTTGCCCATCGGGGGCATCATGATCACATTAAGTAATCTTCTCAAGTTAGCTGTCAGTTGCCTGCCTTTCACAAACCCTGTCTGATCGTCCCCAATCACCTCTGGTATGCAGTCCTCAATTCTAATCACCAGGACCTTTGCCAGGACCTTGGCATCCACATTGATCAGGGAGATTGGCCTGTATGACCCGCAGGATTCCGGGTCCTTGTCCTGCTTCAGTATCAGCGAGATGGTGGCTTGCGACATCAGCGGCGGCAGGGTCCCTCTGTCCCTTGCCTCATTAAAAACCCTAGTCAAGACCGGTCCCACTAACTCCGAGATCTTCTTGTAAAACTCTACTGGGTATCCATCCGGGCACGGGGCTTTCCCCGACTGCATGGCCTTTAGGCCCCCCAATACCTCCACTCTAATCGGGGGCCCCAGCCCGTCCACTAGTCCCCCACCTGGGTATTTTTTTAATAAGTCGACACCTAAGTAGGAATTTTTTGAACAACTATTTGAATGGCCTATATGATGGCAATGGATACAGAACAGGAAGGTAAGATCATTACAGATGAGGAACAGCATTGGAAAAGTCATTGGCCTGAATGGTTAACAGAGTTTCGCTCTCCATAGATGCTGCTTGACCTGCTGATAGTTGCAGCATTTGCTGTTTCATTTCAGATTTTAAGCATCTAACTTACTGGCATCTATACAGCCCGGTTAAATAGGTGTGTTTTCATTTCACCGCTTAATTATTGTGCAATGGGTGATCCGGCACCAGTTACATGTACATGTTTGGTATATAGTTTCGTTTGAAATTGATTCTCTGTAGTATTCGAACAGGTTATAGACAAGTGGATTCATGTTTGGGGAGGTCAAAACAGGGGAGAGAGTGACTTCAGCCAGCGGGTCAGTACACTGTGATCTGAGGAGCAGGTTGTTCAATTCATTTTCTCAACCCGCCCACAGGCCAGCCCCTGCCAAGTGCTCCTCCCAGGTATAGTCTGAATTCAAACATCCCTCCTTCCTGCCTGGGAACTCTGTTACTTCAGCAGTAAGGCGGCGAGGCTCGATCCCACTCATAACCGCTCCAGGTGAGCCTTGGAAGGGTTAAATCCATCCCAATGGATATGGGTCAGCCAGATAACTAAGGCAGCCAGCTCGGCCCGCTCTCCACCACAGTCTCCCCCCTTTACGGCGAAGCAATGGGAAGCTGGAGCTTCGGGGAGGCTGAACGACTGAAGAAATGCAGCAGTTTCGAAGCAGTGCGCTTTGCCAAGATCAGGAGCGGACACATCTCCAAAGGATGGGCTTCTGTCGCTGCGGGCAGCGAGCTGCAGCACAGCAGAGCCCTGCTCAAGAGGGGCAAGGGGAAGAAGCGAGAGAAAGATCACAGGTTGACCCAGAGCCAGCGCTCTAACCCCGGCACCAGCTCGGCCAGCCCGGCTGGCAACATGTACGAGCCGCAACTGGCCAGGACCTTCTCTGCGGAGGAGGCGCGGGCGGCCATTCGCACCGTGCTGGAGGGCAGGCTGAAGGGTGCCAAATACGAGCCGCAGGGCTCGGCGCTGGCAGCAGTGGAGTTGGCCGAGGGGGTGAAGAAGGCGGTGAAAGCCCTGGGCTACGAGAGGTACAAGATTGTCTGCTACTTGGTCCTCGGAGAGGCCACAGCCTCCGATCTGTCTTGTTGCAGCCGCGCCGTCTGGAGTCCCAACGTGGACACATTCGCAGAATTCTGCTTCCAGAATGATTCTCTATTCGCTCTCTGTCTGGTATTTGCAGTATACCAGGAATAAATCAAGCCCACAGCCACCACCTTTAACCTCGGGCACATCCACTGATCATCTCCCACAGTTAACAAAAGGTGCTACCTTTAACCTCGGGCACATCCACTGATCAACTCCCACAGTTAACAAGAGGCTTTAACTTCGGGCACATCCACTGATCATCTCCCACAGTTAACAAGAGGCTTTAACCTCGGGCACATCCACTGATCAACTCCCACAGTTAACAAGAGGCTTTAACTTCGGGCACATCCACTGATCATCTCCCACAGTTAACAAGAGGCTTTAACCTCGGGCACATCCACTGATCAACTCCCACAGTTAACAAGAGGCTTTAACTTCGGGCACATCCACTGATCATCTCCCACAGTTAACAAGAGGCTTTAACCTCGGGCACATCCACTGATCAACTCCCACAGTTAACAAGAGGCTTTAACTTCGGGCACATCCACTGATCATCTCCCACAGTTAACAAGAGGCTTTAACCTCGGGCACATCCACTGATCAACTCCCACAGTTAACAAGAGGCTTTAACTTCGGGCACATCCACTGATCATCTCCCACAGTTAACAAAAGGTGCTATCTTTAACCTCGGGCACATCCACTGATCATCTCCCACAGTTAACAAGATGCTTTAACTTCGGGCACATCCACTGATCATCTCCCACAGTTAACAAAAGGTGCTACCTTTAACCTCGGGCACATCCACTGATCAACTCCCACAGTTAACAAGAGGTTTTAACCTCGGGCACATCCACTGATCATCTCCCACAGTTAACAAGAGGCTTTAACCTCGGGCACATCCACTGATCATCTCCCACAGTTCACAAGAAGCGCCACCTTTAACCTCGGGCACATCCACTGATCATCTCCCACAGTTAACAAGAAGCGCCACCTTTAACCTCGGGCACATCCACTGATCATCTCCCACAGTTCACAAGAAGCGCCACCTTTAACCTCAGGCACTTCCACTGATCATCTCCCACAGTTCACAAGAGGCTTTAACCTCGGGCACACCCACTGATCATCTCCCACAGTTAACAAAAGGAGCCACCTTTAACCTCGGGCACATCCACTGATCATCTCCCACAGTTAACAAAAGGCGCCACCTTTAACCTCGGGCACATCCACTGATCATCTCCCACAGTTAACAAGAAGCGCCACCTTTAACCTCGGGCACATCCACTGATCATCTCCCATAGTTAACAAGAGGCTCCCCGGCTCCCTGACAAAACTGGAACCCAGTTTAAACGGACCTGAAGGGCGATTTGAACCTGGGGCCAGCGCCTGGTTGGAGCGCACAACTTGCAGCAGTTTGGAAAGAACATTCTGTAATTCCGGACCAGCAAAGGAGGGTTGTTTCTTGCATTTTACAGCCCATCGTGTTTTGTTTATTATATTTTTTATTAAGTCAGTTGCTGTTAAATTTAATGAAGTATTCTGCGCGGAGATCCATTTGATTGTTTCCGTTTTGGATATTTCCTGCACTTCCAAGCTTAATTCACCCGAATCCTTCCGTCCCTTTCATTGATCCGAGGTTTGCAAAGGGGGTTTTAACAAACCTCGGACGCCGCGCTTTATTTTACAATGCAGAAAGGGTGCCAACTTGGATGAATCGCTTTTCTCAAGAAAAAAATGCTATCGCTATTCGATATTCGACTCGATTCCTCCTCTGTTCAGGGTTATCAAACCTCATAGCTTCCCCCAGCTCCGCGTATCGCCGCCTGTCCCCAGGGAAAGTTTCTGCACAGCACCTTAGCTGCTGCCTGGGGTCTTGTCTTGGCCACTTGAGCGCTGGGCACAGGCTCTTGCTGTTTAATTGTTCCATTAGTCAGTTGCCAAGCGCAGTCTCCTGGCCAAGGCATTCTCTGTACATTACACAGCGTTCAGTGTTCAAGAGAACAGGGGCTGACAGTGATGTATAGGTCAGCCAGGGTACCGACCCTCCGATTTGCTAAAGTTAATGATTTAATTTTTAACTAAAGTTACCTGGGGGTTTTAAAAAAATGTAATCTAATTAATGTTGCTGTGCCTTAAAGGGAAATTGTAATGTTTTAAAGTGAAAAAAAAATCAAATTCGAAAACAATAAATCAATGATTAAAGTGGTTCTTACAGTTTTTCAAAATTAAGTACTGCATTACACACAGGTTCCATTTCCTGTTATTAATTCTTTCCATATCATGGTAATTCGCGGTTATTTCTCTGTTTCCACCAGGTAACTAACATGTTGAAATAAACAAATCCTTAAACCATTTTTCTGACCTTTCCTCTTTTTAAAATCATATTTCTTCCAAACTGTGACTTGATTGCACTTCGATTGAGATCAGTAAGAAGTCTTACAACACCAGGTTAAAGTCCAACAAGTTTGTTTCAAACACGAGCTTTCGGAGCACTGCTCCTTCCTCGGGTGAATGGATTCACCTGAGGAAGGAGCAGTGCTCCGAAAGCTAGTGTTTGTAACAAACCTGTTGAACTAAAATTGATGCATGGAAGCTTACTAAAATGTCCGGTTTTTGGATAACTGGATTTGAGACAATGCTTCTGTAGCAGACTCCCTTCTTGAACTGCAACCGTACAACCTTCTGGGGCTGGATCCTGGCCCCTGAGGAAGGAGCAGTGATCTGAAAGCTCGTGTTTGAAACAAACCTGTTGGACTTTAACCTGGTGTTGTAAGACTTCTTACTGTGCTCACCCCAGTCCAATGCTGGCATCTCCACATCATTTCGATTGAGATGGTTGAGTTTCTGAAGAGGGTTTATTTGAAGATGCCGCTCACTATCGGACAGACCATATTTTGGGTAAGAAATCTGACAAGTGTTCAATACTGTGGTTGACTTTCATGCTGTAAACATTTTAATATACAAGCACATTAGTGAGAAACCGTATACAACCTTTACAGGAGGGCAATATGGCAGCGGCCTTTTAAAAAAAATTTAGAATACCCAATAATTTTTTTTCCAATTAAGGAGCAATTTAGCGTGGCCAATCCGCCTATCCTGCACATCTTTGGGTTGTGGGGGTGACACCCACGCAGACACGGGGAGAATGCGCAAACTCCACACGGAGAGTGACCCAGGGCCAGGATTCGAACCCAGGTCCTCACCGCTGCATTCCCAGTGCTAACCACTGCGCCACATGTTGCCTGGCAGCAGCCTTCTAAAGGTCAATGAGTCCCAGCACCGAGATAGGCACAGTGTGAGATTGAGAATGAAAGTACATTCCCAGTTGATTCTGGACAGGATAGCGGCAATTGCAAACCACCTCCAGTTTTCAATGTTTTAAAGATTGTTTTATTTAGTTTCTTCTATTTCTGCATCCTTTTGTCTCTCTCTCCCCCTCCCACACTCCACTCCCGCTCCAATTTTTCTTCCTAAAAGTTTTGACTGGCCCTCAGAGAGAACACCATGGACACTAGGCATCTAGTAGCTGTACTTTCTGGTTATATGTGAGTGGGAGTAGAGTAACTACTCAATGGGCAGATTATTCGACCATATAACATCAAAGCAGAGCCAGATCCTTCATTCACCTAATGTTCACACATAAGCATCGATGGAGAACGGACTATCTCTAACTCTAACGAACACTCACAATGACCCACTGACTCCTACGGCAATATAAAAGCAAATTACTACGGATGCTGGAATCTGAAACAAAAACAGAAAATACTGGACAATCTCAGCAGGTCTGACAGCATCTGTGGAGAGAGAAGGGAGGTAATGTTTCGAGTCTTGGTGACTCTGTCAAACTGGCACAGTTATCCTGACTGCACTTCCTCACTCCCAGCTTCCTGAAAGGACGATATTGAATTTTCCCAGTTTGTCCACCTCTGTGACATTTGTTCTGACCATGCAACCTTCCATATCAGTGCTTCCAACTTCCCTTTTCCTCACGTGAGGTTACCTGGCTCACCCAGCCATGGTTACCAAAGTTCCAATCCCACCCGTACACTCTCATCTCTTCCCCTCCCTCCCAGAACCACAGAATGTTCCCCTTGTGGGCAGCACGGTAGCATGGTGGTTAGCATAATTGCTTCACAGCTCCAGGGTCCCAGGTTCGGTTCCAGCTTGGGTCACTGTCTATGCGGAGTCTGCACGTCCTCCCCGTGTGTGCGTGGGTTTCCTCCGGGTGCTCCGGTTTCCTCCCACAGTCCAAAGATGTGCAGGTTAGGTGGATTGGCCATGATAAATTGCTCTTAGTGTCCAAAATTGCCCTTAGTGCTGGGTGGGGTTACTGGGTTATGGGGATAGGGTGGAGGTATTGACCTTGGGTAGGGTGCTCTTTCCAAGAGCCTGTGCAGACACGATGGGCTGAATGGCCTCCTTCTGCACTGTAAATTCTATGATAATCTAGTCTTTGCCGTCCATTCCACCATCTTTCACATTCAATGGATTATCCTTTTGCCCCCACCAGTGTGATGCTCACCACCAAACAGATCATCTCCACCCCTTTCCATCTTCTGAAGGGAGCATTCCCTCTGCAATACTCTGGTCCACTCCTCCAGCGCCCATCCCCTTTCATGGCATCTTTCCATGCAAGCACAGGAGACATCACCTTGCCCTTTTATTTAATCTCGTCTCACAGTTCAAGGCCCCAAATAAGCCTAGCTCAACAGTGATTTACTTGTACTTCTTTCAAATCACTTCTTCCCCTTGCTTTTGTGTTGACCTCTCTGAAACAACACCCTACCTGGGCCCACTCCCCCGCCCTATCGCTGGAAGCCCACCTAACCTGCACATCTTTGGACACTAAGGAACAATTTATCACGGCACATATTTGGACTGTGGAAGGAAACCGAAGCAACCTGAGGAAACCCACGCAGACACAGGGAGAACGTGCAAACTCCATACAGACAGTCACCCAGGCTGGAATTGAATCCAGGTCCCTGGCGCTGTGCAGCAGCAGTGCTAGACACCGTGCCACAATTTGCTCCCTCATATTGTGCTGTAGAGCCTCCTGAGAGTTACTGATCTTTGGGTGTCTCCAGCATTCATTCATGAGGCTAAATAATGAGCTTCATGACCACTACACTCACATAATTCTTTTTAAAAATTCAGTTACAGGATGTGCGCATCACTGGTTGGCCAGAATTTATATCTCATCCCTAGCTGACCTTCAGAAGGTGGTGATGAGCTGCCTTCTTGAACCGCTGCAGTCCCTGTGGTATAGGTACACTGTGCTGTTAGGGAGGGATTTTGCCCCAGCGACAGTGAAGATACGGTGATATATTTCCAAGTCGGGGTGGTGAGTGACTTGGAGGCGAACTTCCAGGTGGTGGGGGTCCCAGTATATGCTGCTCTTGTCCTCTAGATGGTAGCAGTCATGGGTCTGGAAGGTGCTGTATAAGGAACCTTAGTGACTTTCTGAGTGCATCTTGTAGATGGTATACACGGCTGCCACTGTTCGTTGGTAGTGGGGGGATTGAATGTTTGTGGAAGGGGAACAATCAAGCAGACTGCTTTGTCCTGAATGGTATTGAGCTTCTTGAGTGTTGTTGGAGCTGCACTGATCCAGGCAAGTGGTGAGTATTGCATTACACTCCTGACTTGTGCCTTGTAGATGGTGTACAGGCTTTGGGGTGTCAGGGGGTGAGTACCTCGCTGTAAGATTCCAAGCCTTTGACCTGCCCTCTTAGCCACAGTATTAATATGGCTACTCCAGTTCAGTTTCTGATTAATCATAACTCCCAGGATGTTGATTGTGGGGGATTCAGCGATGGTAATGCCATTGAATGTCATGGTTGAGGGGGGGGGGGGGGGGGGGGGGGGGTTAGATCCTCTCTTGTAGGTAATGGTAATTTCCTGCCACTTGTGTGGCACAAATTAACTTGCCACTTGTCAGCCCCTGTCTGGACATTGTCCAGGTCTTGCTGCATTTGGGCTTGGACTGCTCCATTATCTGAGGAGTTGCAAATGGTGCTGAGCATTGTGCAGTCATCTGCGAACAGCCCCACTTCTGACCTTATGTTGGAAGGGAGGTAATTGAAGCAGCTGAAGATGGTTGGGTCTAGGACACTACCCTGAGGAACTCCTGCAGTGATGTTCTGGAGCTAAGATAATTGGGAGGATTCAGAGGAACCACAGTGGATTCTGATTGTATTTTCAGCCAACATCCAAACTCACGTAGACTGATCTTGCACTGAGTCACTTAGGAATGTCTGTTATCAGTTCAAAAGCTGTTGTGGCTTAATAAAAATACTTTAAAAAAATGCTGTAGTGGCTGAACCATTCAGATTGCATTGGCTGTAACAGAGTCACCACGGTAGCATGGGGCAGCATTGGGGCAGCATGGTAGACAGTGGGTAGCACTGTGGCTTCACAGCGCCAGGGTCCCAGGTTCGATTCCCTGCTGGGTCACTGTGCAGAGTCTGCACATTCTTCCCATGTCTGTGTGGGTTTCCTCCGGGTGCTCCGGTTTCCACCCACAGTCCCAAGATGTGCAGGTTAGGTGGATTGGCCATGCTAAATTGCCCTTAGTGTCCAAAAAGTTAGGAGGGGTTATTGGGTTAGGGGGATAGGGTTGAATTTAGGGCTTAATTGGGTCAGTGCAGATTTGATGGGCCGAATGGCCTCCTTCTGCACTGCATGTTCTATGTTTGATGTAAACAAAACAGGATCAAATAAAAACATAAAATATTGGAAATACTCAGCAAGTCAGGCAGCATCTGTGGAGGAGAAATGGTTTGATGACCTATTGTCAGAACAAGTTCAAACACTGACTTCTTCTTGTGACCCAGTATGAACACTTAACACATATTCTAACTAAATAGCAATGTTTTCAGTTAAAAGTGGATAAATACATTCCGAGAGTTTTTGTTATGTATTTGGCTGCTACTGTTTGCATTCAAGATAGTGGACATTCCCAATCATACTTCCTTGTTAGAAAATCAGCTCCTTTCATCACCATACTGTGACCACCGTGCATTAACCACAAGATGAACTGCAGGAATAAGCCAAACATTTCTTCTATGGGACCTCCCAAACCAATGACCACAAACACCTAAAAGGAAAAGGATGCAACACCAACAACTTGTGTTAATAAATAACCCAGAAAAATGTCCCAAGGCACCAAAGAAAGCATTATCAAACAAAATTTGATGCCTAGCCATGTAAGGAGATATTAGAACAGATAACCAAAACTTGATAGTATTAAGGACTGCATTAAGGGAAAAGAAGAAGATAGAGGTGAAAAGGATTGGGGGGAATTCAGAGCTCAGAACTTATATAATTGAAGGTAGAACTACCAATAGTGAAACTATTGAAATGGGGAATGTGCAATAGACATAGACCAGTATCTACCTCAGGAGGTTGCAGGGCTTGAAGACGAGAGACAAAATTATTTGAGATGGTGGGGGGAAGGGAAGAGCAAAAGGGAAAATCTATGGTACTGTTGAAAGGTGAGTTAAATGACCAAAATATTGATGGTGCAAGGCAAAGGGGGATAGAAATGGGACAAGAAAAGAAATAGAAGCTAGAAGAGGTGTAAGTGGGAAGAGGAGAATCATTATCAGCTGCTGTCCAAAAAATGGGGTCCAAAATTGTTGAACTATATTAAAATATAGATATTGGAAAGCCCGTCTGGGGTCACTTTTGAAAGTAGGTTTATTTTGTGGTGATATGCCTGCAGATAATATTACATGCAATATTACATACAATGTGACCTTCCATCAGCAGGAGGCTCAGCAATGTGACTTCCCACCAGCAGGTGGCGCAAGGTATCAGTCAGGTGACATTCAGCCAGCCCCAGAAGGTTGTAAGGTGTATACACAAGGCCAGTCGCACATAAGTCAAGATCCAGGAGAGTCTAGAGAAACTCTTTAATAACTCAGTCTGTTTAAGATTTGTATCGTTACTTAACCATGCGTACACAAATAAATAAAACATTGATCTGATTTAGACATCAGCAGTTCTGTTGAATCATTGCTGGACAAGATAACAGAACACAACACCTTTCAGTCAATGGCAAAGTATATCAGACACCGGACATGAGAAATAGAAACAGATGTGCTGTTAATTGTCAATAGATTGGGAGAGAAGTAGTTGCTTCAGGTCAATGTTCACTTTCATTCCAAAGTTCTCATCTGTTGTTTTCATCTGTTAGTCCTTGTAATCCGTCTTCTGTGCTTGGTACACAAAGGCTTTTGATGTACCATCAATTAGACGCGAGACACGATGAAGAACCAAACTGTGGCTTTAATCAGCTAGTTGTTAGCCCGGTGGTCGACTACAGAGAAAGGCCGACCGCCGGGAAACCTGGGTACTTATACCCCGCCTCGGAGGTGGGCCCTACTTGCCTCTTGACCAATTGGTGAGCAGTCACATGACTAGTCCCAACCAATCAGACGAGAGGCACATGACCAACCAGAGCCAATGGGAAACCAATGATCTGCACCAATGGCAGTGCTCCCACTCATATCACCACATTCACCCCTTGTGGAGAAAGAAGGCGGGGGGGGGGGTGTGAGGGGAAGAGAGGGGGGGTTCCGAGGACTGGTGATATGAGTAGAGATAATCGAAGATATGGGCTGCCCACTGGCTCGTGGCAAAAATAAACAATACTACATACTAAAAAAATTACCATAGAGTCCAATAAAGTCCCATGGCTGCATCAGATGGTCACGATCAGCCTGTCGGGTGCCCGGGATGTTCTGGTGGACCATCGCAGTGGAGCCAGTGACGCGGGCCGATGGTCGTCCTTGCCTCCGGGAGCGTCGGTCGTAGATGTGTCTCCGTACCCCAGGCCGGTGGTGGAGACGCTGTAATCGGGGAAGGGGGGGTATATGCGCTGGGTCGTGGGGGCGCGGGAGGTGCTGGGGGGAATTGGGGTTGGGGGGGTGTTGATGGAAGAGGAGAGGGCCGCACGCCGGCGGGTGCCAGGTCCCGGAGCGAGACCGTATCCTGCCGACCATCGGGATACTCCACGTACGCATACTGCGGGTTGGCGTGGAGTAACTGGACTCGCTCAACCAACGGGTCGGACTTGTGCACTCGCACATGCTTCCGGAGCAAGGTGGGCCTGGGAGTGGCCAGCCAGGTCGGGAGAGGGGATCCTGAGGATGACTTCCTAGGGAAAACAAGAAGACGTTCATGAGGTGTTTGATTAGTGGTAGTACAGAGGAGAGACCAGATTGAGTGAAGGGCATCGGGGATCACCTCTTGCCAATGGGGAATAGGGAGATCTCTGGACCGTAGGGCCAGCAGGATGGTCTTCCAAATGGTGCCATTCACCCGCTCGACCTGACCGTTACCCCAGGGGTTATAACTGGTCGTCCTGCTAGAGGCTATGCCCCTGATGAGCAGGAATTGATGCAGTTCGTCACTCATAAAGGAGGACCCCCGGTCGCTGTGGCTGTACGCGGGGTAACCAAACAGGGAGAAGATGGATAGGAGGGCCTTTATGACGGTTGTTGTGGTCATGTCGGGACAGGGAATGGCGAAAGGGAAGCGGGAGTACTCGTCGATAACACTCAGGAAATATGTGTTACGGTTGTTGGAGGGGAGGGGACCCTTGAAGTCTATACTGGGACGTTCAAAGGGGCGGGATGCCTTGATCAGATGCGCTCGTTCGGGGCGGTAGAAGTGCGGTTTGCACTCGGCGCAGACGTGGCAGTCCCTGGTGACAGTCCTGACTTCCTCAACGGAGTAGGGCAGGTTGCGGGTCTTAATAAAATGGTAAAAACAAGTGAACCCTGGATGGCAGAGGTCCGTGTGGAGGGAGCGGAGGCGGTCAATCTGCGCGCTGGCGCAGGTACCGCGGGATAGGGCATCGGAAGGCTCGTTGAGCTTCCCAGGATGATACAAGATATCGTAGTTGTACGTGGACAACTCGATCCGCCACCGCAAGATCTTGTCGTTCTTGATCTTGCCCCTCTGTGCATTATCGAACATGAAAGCTACTGACCGTTGGTCTGTGAGGACGGTAAACCTTCTGCCGGCCAGATAGTGCCTCCAATATCGCACAGCTTCGACTATGGCCTATGCCTCCTTTTCCACCAAGGAGTGGCGGATTTCGGAAGCGTGGAGGGTTCGTGAGAAGAAGGCCACGGGTCTGCCCGCTTGGTTCAGGGTGGCCGCCAGAGCTACGTCAGACGCGTCGCTCTCGACCTGGAATGGGAGGGACTCGTCGATAGCGCGCATCGTGGCCTTTGCGATGTCCGCTTTGAAGCGGCTAAAGGCCTGGCGGGCCTCCATCGACAGGGGAAAGGAGGTGGACTGGATGAGGGGGCGGGCTTTGTCGGCGTAATTGGGGACCCACTGGGCGTAATAGGAGAAGAAGCCCAGGCAGTGTTTGAGGGATTTGAGGGAGTTGGGAAGAGGGAGTTCCATCAGGGGGCGCATGCGTTCGGGATCAGGGCCTATCACTCCATTACGCACTACGTAGCCGAGGATGGCTAGACGGTCGGTGCTAAATACGCACTTATCCTTATTGTAGGTTAAATTAAGGAGTTTCGTGGTTCGGAGAAATTTTTGAAGGTTGATGTCATGGTCCTGCTGGTTGTGGCCGCAGATGGTGACATTATCGAGGTACGGGAAGGTAACCCGTAACCCATGCTTGTCAACCATTCGGTCCATCTCCCGTTGGAAGACCGAGACCCCATTTGTGACACCGAATGGAACCCTGAGGAAGTGGTAGAGGCGCCCATCTGCCTCAAACGCGGTGTACTTGCGGTCACTCGCGCGGATGGGGAGCTGGTGGTAGGCGGACTTAAGGTCCACCGTGGAAAAGACTTTGTACTTCGCGATCCTGTTAACCAGGTCGGAAATACGGGGGAGAGGGTACGCGTCCAGCTGCGTAAACCTGTTGATGGTCTGACTGTAATCAATGACCATCTGGTTTTTCTCCCCAGTCCGAACTACCAGCACTTGGGCTCACCAGGGACTGTTGCTGGCCTCGATAACTCCTTCCTTAAGGAGTCTCTGGACCTCGGACCTGATGAAGGTCTGGTCCTGGGCACTGTATCGTCTGCTCCGAGTGGCGACAGGTTTACAATCTGGGGTGAGATTAGCAAACAAGGAAGGGGGGTCCACTTTGAGGGACGCGAGGCTGCAGACAGTAAGGGGGGGAATAGGACCACCGAATTGGAAGGTTAAGCTCTGCAGGTTGCACTGGAAATCCAGGCCCAAGAGTGCTGGAGCGCATAGACGGGGGAGAATGAGGAGTTTGAAGTTTTTGAAAACCCTCCCCTGGACCATGAGGTCCGCTATGCAGCACCCGGTGATTTGGACGGAGTGCGAACCCGAGGCCAACCCGATTTTATGTTTAACTGGGTGGATGGGGAGCGCGCAGCGTCTTACCGTGTCGGGGTGGATGAAACTTTCCGTGCTCCTGGAGTCCAATAGGCATTTTGTCTTGTGTCCGTTGAGCTGGATCGTTGTCGTAGTCTTGGCGAGGGACCGTGGTCGCGACTGGTCGAGAGTGATGGAAGCAAATCGTGGCGAGAGTTCCAGGTCATCCTCGGTGGCAGAGTAATCGCTGGCAGGGCCTTCCGTGTTGGCCCAAGATGGCGGCGCCCATGACCCGCATGTGGCGTCCGGGGCCCAAGATGGCGGCGCCCGTGGGGACCTCGTGGCAGCTGGGGGCAGTGTTAGTGGCGTCTGCAGGCCGGTCGGGGCAGCTGGGAGCGGGGGTCGGGAGGACCGTGGGCCCGTTGCGGGAGCCGGGAGGCGGGCCGGAGAGGTCGGTGCGCGGCGCGGGGCCCCCCAGGGCCCCGCGGGGGGGGGGGGGGGTGATCCGCGGTCGCTGCGCGGAACAGCAGCGACCGACTTGGTCTGGCAGACCACCGCGTAGTGGCCCTTCTTCCCGCACCTCTTACACAGAGCGGAGCGGGCCGGGCAGCGTGGGCGGGGGTGCTTGGAGAGGCCACAAAAATAGCAGCGGGGCCCCGCTAGCTTGTCGGAGCGACCTGCAGCGCAGGCCTGGGAGGGGGGTCGGGGTCAGGCCAGGACGGGGGTGGCGTGTGCCACGATGTCCAGTGGGTTGCTGTGTGGCCGGGGGTGTATGCGCGGGCGTTTAGGTCAGCGACCTCCAGGGAGGTTGCAAGGGTCTGTGCTTGAGCTAGGCTGAGGGCGTTCTTCTCCAGCAATCGTTGGCGGATAGAGGAGGATTCCATGCCGGCAACATAAGTGGTCCTTCATGAATAACGTCTTATAATACCGATTGCTTCTCTATTCCCCCTTCCTCACAGAATACCTGCAGTGCAAAAGGAGCCCATTCAGCCCATCGCGTCTGCACAGAACCACTGAAAAAGTATTCCACCCAAGCTCACTTTCCCACCCTATCCCAATAGCCCCTTAACCTAATCTACAGATAGGGCAGCACGGTGTGCAGTGGTTAGCACTATTGCTTCACGGTGCTGGGCTCCCAGATTCGATCCCGGCTCTGGGTCACTCTCCGTGTGGAGTTTGCACATTCTCCCCGTGTTTGCGTGGGTTTCGTCCCCACAACCCAAAGATGTGCAGGGTAGGTGGATTGGCCATGCTAAAGTGCCCCTTAATTGAAAAAAAATAATTGGGTACTCTCAATTTTTTAAAAAACCTAACCTACACATCTTTTTTGAACACCAAGGGACAATTTATCATGGCCAGTCCAGCTAACCTGTACAAAGATGTACTGTGACAGGAAACCGGAGCACCCGGAGGAAACCCAGGCAGACACGGGAGAAAGTGCAAACTCCAAACAGACTCAAGGTTGGAATTGAACCCGGGTCTCTGGTGCTATGAGGCAGCAGTGCTAATCACTGTGCCACCATGCCGCCCGCCTCCCTGGAATCTAAACTCTTAAATCTCCAATGTGGTCCTGCACATTCCCACCCACTTCCTTTGTTACAATTCTCAACACAGTGGAGAATGAACCCTATACATCTCGGCAAATTCATAAAGAAAACCGCAACAGGAATCAGTGCTCAGTAACATTCCCCTGGCTGGCAGCACGTCTCATTTGAAACTCTGGGTTCAAGAGGCGTCTGGTCTGTCCGTCTCTCTATTTAGGTCACTGGTTAAATTTAGACTGGTATCAGGTTTCTCCCCTGGATCGCCACGTAGAGCCATTCTGCTAAAGAACAAATCGTCCCCCCCCCCCCCCCCCCCAAACCATATCAGGAGTTTCACCACCCCCCCCCCCCCCCCCCCCCCCCCACGAGCAAGAGTTTCAATCCCCCCAGCAGGAGTTTCAGTCCCCTCCAGCAGGAGTTTCAGCCCCCCCCCCCCCCCCCAGGAGGAGTTTCAGCCTCCAGCTGGTTTCAGCCCCCAAGCAGGAGTTTCAGCTTTCCCCCAGCTGGAGCTCCAGCACCCCCCCCCCCCAATCAGGAGGTTCACGCACCCCCCCCCCCCCAACCCAGCAGGAACATTCTGGAGTTTCTGCTCCCAGCAGGAGATTCAGACCCCCCAGCAGGTGTTTCAGCTCCCCCCCCAGCTGGAGTTTCAGTCCCCTCCAGTAGGATTTCAGCCTCCCCCAGCTGCCGTTTCAGCCCCCCAGCTGGATTTTCACCACCCCCCCAGGAGCTCCAGCACCACCCCCAGCAGCTCCAGCCGCCCCCAGCAGCTCCAGCTCCCCCCAGCAGCAGCTCCAGCCCCCCAGCAGCTCCAGCTCCCCCCCAGCAGCTCCAGCTCCCCCCCCCCAGCAGCTCCAGCTCCCCCCCAGCAGCAGCTCCAGCCCCCCAGCAGCTCCAGCCCCCCAGCAGCTTCAGCCCCCCACCCCAGCAGCTCCAGCTCCCCCCCCAGCAGTTCCAGCCCCCCCAGCAGCTCCAGCCCCCCCCCAGCAGCTACAGCCCCCCCAGCAGCTACAGCCCCCCCAACCCCCCCAGCAGCAGCTCCAGCCGCCCCCCCCCCAGCAGGAGCAGCTCCAGCCCCCCCCCCCCAGCAGCAGCTCCACCCCCTCCCAGCAGCAGGTCCAGCCCCCCCCCCCCCCAGCAGCTCCAGTCCCCCCCCCCCCAGCAGCTCCAGCCCCCCCTCCCCAGCAGCAGCTCCACCCCCTCCCAGCAGCAGGTCCAGCCCCCCCCAGCAGCTCCAGTCCCCCCCAGCAGCTGCAGCCCCCCCCCCCGCAGCAGCCCCAGCCCCCCCAGCAGCTCCAGCCCCCCCAGCAGCAGCTCCGCCCCCCCAGCAGTAGCTCCAGCGCCCCCCCCCAGCAGCAGCTCCAGCCCCCCCCCCAGCAGCAGCTCCACCCCCTCCCAGCAGCAGGTCCAGCCCCCCCCAGCAGCTCCAGTCCCCCCCCCCCCCCCAGCAGCTCCAGCCCCCCCTCCCCAGCAGCAACTCCACCCCCTCCCAGCAGCAGGTCCAGCCCCCCCCAGCAGCTCCAGTCCCCCCCCAGCAGCTCCAGCCCCCCCAGCAGCAGCTGCAGCCCCCCCCCCCGCAGCAGCTCCAGCCCCCCAGCAGCTCCAGCCCCCCCAGCAGCAGCTCCGCCCCCCCAGCAGTAGCTCCAGCGCCCCCCCCCCCAGCAGCAGCTCCAGCCCCCCCCACCCCCCCCAGCAGCAGCTCCAGCCCCCCCCCCCAGCAGCAGCTCCAGCCCCCCCCAGCAGCAGGTCCAGCAGCAGCTGCAACCCCCCGCAGCAGCTCCAGCCCCCCCCCCCCCGCAGCAGCTCCGCCCGCCCCCCAGCAGTAGCTCCAGCGCCCCCCCCCCCCAGCAGCAGCTCCAGCACCCCCCCCCCAGCAGCCCCCCCCCCCAGCAGCAGCTCCAGCCCCCCCCCCCCCCAGCAGCAGCTCCAGCACCCCCCCCCCCTAGCAGCAGCTCCAGCCCCCCCCCCCCCCCAGCAGTAGTTCCAGCGCCCCTCCCTCTGGGATGGGGGGTGTCAGAGGCGCTGGGCGGTGTCTGAGTCAGTCGCTCTGACAGTGGCTCAGATCCTCAGAGCAAACCCACTGGGCCGGTTTGTTTTCAATGTTGGCGCAAAACTGGGCAATCGGACGGATTGGCCGAGGCAGAAGGATAAATGTGAGCCCCCCCCCCTTGCTGAATCAGCGGCTCTCAGCCGGTGTTTCCCACTGTCCTGCCCCACTGTGGGTGCCTCTTGCTGCCGGGAAGCATGGCGGGGGTGGCGGTGTGTGCAGGCTCGGTGCACACGGTGAGAGCTCTCTGGGAAGAGAGGATTGAAAGGCTGAGAGAAGCCCGGGAGAAGTTGGAGAGCGAGCGCTCGCAGCGCACAGGGCTGAGGGGGTGAGTGCTGAGGCAAATTTAAAGTCAATCCTCTTTCTGGTGAAATGATGCTGATCGTGTCGCTTCTCGATGTTCAGGAGGACGGTGGTGTGGCAGAACCGGATCAATGTGGCCAGGCTGAAGGAGAAAGTGGTCACCGAGGAGGGAAGGATTATCCTGAGGATTGAGAGGGAGGAATGGAAGGTCGGTAACTTCTCCCTGGAGCGCTTTTGGGGTGGGGGGGGGGGGGGGGGGGAGCTGGAGATGGAGGAGGAAGGGGCAGAGGGCTGAAAAGTGGAGCATAACAACACAGACATGTTTGGCCGAATGGCCTGCTTCAGTGCTCGATACATTCTGTGCAAGGAGTTTCACATAGAATTTACAGTGCAGAAGGAGGACATTCGGCCTATCGAGTCTGCACCGGCCCTTGGAAAGAGCACCCTACATAATAAGCCCACGCTCCATCATATATCCCTGTAACCCAGTAACCCCAGTAACCACCGTTCCTGTGGGGCAGCACGGTAGCATGGTGGTTAGCATAAATGCTTCGCAGCTCCAGGGTCCCAGGTTCGATTCCCGGCTGGGTCACTGTCTGTGTGGAGTCTGCACGTCCTCCCCGTGTGAGCGTGGGTTTCCTCCGGGTGCTCCGGTTTCCTCCCACAGTCCAAAGATGTGCGGGTTAGGTGGATTGGCCATGATAAATTGCCCGTAGTGTCCTAAAAAGTAAGGTTAAGAGGGCGCGCGCGCGCGCGCGCGGGGGGGGGGGGGGGTATAAATCAATAGCAATTCTCCTCCGGTGGGAGAACATGATAGTCTCCCAAATGGAGGATCTCGCCCAATGTGGCTACTTATTATGGAGGAATAAAAAAACAGGGGCAGGGTTCTCCAGTCTCTGACGCCGAATTTGGCAGGGGGAATCCCCGTTTGCGACTCTAGGAGTACGCTGCATGCCGTATGGACGGCCTCAGGATGTTATCTGAGGCCCTCCCCCCCGATGCTCCGCCCCTGACCGGCCGAGTTCCCGACGGCGTAGGTCTCTCATGCTATTTTCTGTCGGGAACTTGTTGTGGCCGCTGTGGACTCAGTCCAGAAGTGCCACAGTCGGGGGAGAGCCGATCCGCAGGCTGGGGCTGTGGGCACTGGTGGGGGGGTGGTCCTGGGGTGGCGAGCCTGGCCAAAGGGGGGTTACTATTTGGCAGGTCGGGGCAGCGTGCGGCCGGCACCATGTTGCACGGTGTGGCCACTGCAGGCCGCCGCTGAGCGCATGCACGGCCACCGACCTGCCAATTCTCCGGCCTTATCGGCAGCTAGAGCCGGGTGCTCTACGCTGCCTGCCTGCTAGCCCCCAATCAAATGGCCGTTTTGCGCCAAATTTTCGGTTGTAAAATGTCACCGTTCCCACGCCGGTGTTAGGACATAGTCGCCAAATCAGAGAATCCAACTCCAGATTTTAGACTTAAGCTGATATGCAGAGAACATCTGGGCCCAGGTGTCAGATTTGACTCGTTGGTTGTATTTGCATTTCTCAGTCATTTGTTTGTGGCGTCAGGTCCCACTCCAAAGGCATAGACTTCACTTCAGTGCATTACTGGGAGAGGATAATACTGTTACAGATGTTGGGCAAAATTCTCCATTTGGGAGACCTGGGCGCAATTCTCCCAGCTTTGTTGTGCTCTCGCTCGAGTGAAACAAGGATGAATAGCGGGAGAGGCAGAAAACGAGAACCGCACCAGGCGCCAAACAGTTTGCGATGCAAGCGGCCCGCTCCTGTAGGCAAAATCGGGATCTCACCATCGCATGGGGCGAAACCAATAATCACCACTTGAGCCCTATTTACATCCCAATCTCACCTTGATGCATAGACACTGAGCCTGAACACTGCGGGGAGCCAAACCACACACTCAGTAGGCAACATCCGAACACCCAGGGGTTGGGATACAGCTCCGGGGTCATGTCCACGGCCGCAGGGGGGGTTAGTGCCATGGGGATTATGGGGGTGGGGGGGGGGGGGGGGGGGATGCCTGGAGAGATGGACAAAAGGTTCGGATGTCGGCCTGCATTGCAGAAGAAAGTGACAGTGGCGTCAAACTGGTTGTGCACAAGGGTGTTTATTCTGTGTTACAATTCCCCACCCTCCCGATGGTGCTGCCCCTTCCTTGCCCCCTCACCCATACCTACTCCCCAGTGCCCTCAGTGATCCTCAACATGCTTGGCCCTCCTAGCTCTACCATGACGATTTGGTGTTCCCACAGGATGCATTGCTGAGGTAGCCAGCTGTTTACCTCGTCCCGTGGCCTTCAATGCCCCTGGCGGCCGTCCGCTGGTGTCCCCAGCAAACCTAATAGTTTCCAACAGTTTGTCAGTGTTTTTTTAGCCTCCACCTACCACTCCGCTGTTATGGCACCCAGTCCACATTTGTCAATTCTTGTGGTAATGTATGCCCACGAGACCTCTGCCTGAGAGGAACGGAGCATCGTGGAAGGGTGGAGCATACTGTGTCCAAATGCTAATCACATTTCAATGCATGCAAATGTCAGTTTTGCATGTCGCCACCAGCACGGGGTGCAAAGCTCGTTATGGCCACCCGCGAGGGACCGGAACATGGTGCCTGAATCAGCAGTGGACACAGACCTCAATTTGGGCCAGGTTCCCAATTCACCACCCATTGTCTTTCTTTTGTGCATGAGACATCCACTCTCCCAGGTGGATATTAAGAGATTCAATTGCAGGAGATCGGAGTACTTTCGGTTGTATCGGGGGAGATCGGAGTACTTTCGGTTGTATCGTGGGAGATCGGAGTACTTTCGGTTGTATCGAGGGACGAGGCAGGTTTGCTTGTCCCCTTTGCTCTTTGCGTTGGCAATTGAGCCCCTGGCCATGGCGTTGAGGGAGTCGAGGAATTGGAGGGGTCTGGTGCGGGGTGGGGAGGAGCACCGAGTGTCATTATATGCAGATGACATGTTGCTTTATGTGGCGGACCCAGTGGGGGGAATGGCGGAGGTGATGCAGATCCTTAGGGAATTTGGGGGCTTTTCTGGGTACAAGCTCAACCTGGGTACGAGTGAGCTGTTCGTCGTGCACCCGGGGGATCAATAGGCGGGGATTCATAGGCTCCCGCTGAAAAGGGCGGGGAGGAGCTTTCGGTACCTGGGAGTCCAGGTGGCTAGGAGCTGGGGGGCCTTTCACAAGCTTAACCTCACTAGGCTGGTGGAGCAAATGGAGGAGGAGTTTAAAAGATGGGACATGTTGTCGCTGGCGGGTAGGGTGCAGTCCGTCAAGATGACGGTGCTCCCAAGGTTTTTGTTTCTGTTCCAGTGCCTCCCCATCCTTATCCCGAAGGCCTTTTTTAGGAAGGTCAACAGGAGTAATACGGGATTTGTATGGGCGCATGGGACTTGCAGGGTGAGAAGGGTGTTTTTGGAGCGGGGCAGAGATAGGGGGGCTGGCACTGCCCAACCTCTGTGGGTACTACTGGGCTGCCAACGTAGCGATGGTGCGTAATTGGGTAATGGACGGGGAAGGGGCAGCATGGAAGAGGATGGAGATGGCGTCCTGCGTGGGCACGAGCCTGGAGGCGCTGGTAACGGCGCCGTTGCCGCTCCCTCCAACAAGGTATACCATGAGCCCGGTGGTGGCGGCTACCCTCAAAATCTGGGGGCAATGGAGACGGCATAGTGAGGAGGTGGGGGGCTCGATGGAGTCCCTGATACGGTGGAACCACCGGTTTGTACCAGGGAGCATCGATGGTGGGTTTCTTAGCTGGCACAGGGTAGGTATTTGGAGGTTGAGGGACCTGTTTGTAGATGGGAGGTTTGCAAGCCTGGGTGAGTTAGAGGGGAAGTTTGGGCTCCCCCCGGGGAACATGTTTAGGTACATGCAGGTTAGGGCGTTTGCCAGGCAGCAGGTGGAGGGGTTCCCTGTGCTGCCCCCACGTGGGGTACAGGACACGGTGCTCTTGGAGGTGTGGGTTGGAGGGGGGAGGATTTCGGACGTGTACCACGTCATGCAGGAGGTGGTTGAGGTCTCGGTGGAGGAGCTGAAGGGTAAATGGGAAGAGGAGCTGGGTGAGGAGATTGAGGAGGGGACATGGGCGGATGCCCTGGAAAGAGTGAATTCCTCCTCTTCCTGTGCGAGGCTTAGCCTCTTACAGTTCAAGGTGCTGCATAGGGCCCACATGACCGGGACGAGGATGAGTAGGTTTTTCGGGGGTGAAGACAGGTATGCTAGGTGCTCGGGGAGCCCAGTGAACCACGGCCATATATTCTGGGCATGCCCAGCGCTGGGGGAGTTTTGGAAGAGGGTAGCAAGGACGGTGTCGAGGGTGGTAGGATCCAGGGTCAAGCCAGGCTGGGGACCCGCAATTTTTGGGGTTGCAGGGGAGCCGGGAGTGCAGGAGGCGAAAGAGGCCGGTGTTCTGGCCTTTGCGTCCCTAGTAGCCCGGCGGAGGATCTTGCTTCAATGGAAGGATGCGAGGCCCCCAAGCGTGGAGGCCTGGATCAATGACATGGCGGGGTTCATCAAATTGGAGAAGGTGAAATTTGCCCTGAGGGGATCAGTACAGGGGTTCTTTAGGCGGTGGCAGCCTTTCCTGGGCTTCCTGGCAGATCGGTAGGAAAATAGGCCGGCAGCAGCAGCAACCCGGGGGGGGGGGTTTGTTTCAGGGGAAGTGAGAAATGTGTATATGTGTTTATTGAATATGCTGGGTGTTTATCTATTTCTTCTTTTTGTAGTTACTGGGGGGGGGGGGGGGGGGTTTGGTTTTGGGGGTTAATGTGTTTTTCTTTTGGTTGTTGTTAATACTGGCTTCTTGTTGTTATTTTCTGTTTTTGATATGTTTTGGAAAATCTCAATAAAAATTATTTAAAAAAAAAAGATTCAGTTGCAAGATGTAACTTTTCACGACGCCCTATGCTGCTCTTGTTTGGCCCTTGTTCCACATTGTAACCAATCACTATTTGTTGATGTACCATTTGTCAATGTACTCTGTCGATTATTCTTTTGATTACTATGTACGCACTGTGTACATTCCCTTGGCCGCAGAAAAATACTTTTTACTGTACTTTGATACATGTGACAATAAATATCAATCAATCAATCACAATGTAAAGTAGATCAGGGAGTTCTCTTTAATATCTTGGCCAACATCACTAAAATTTATAATCTGGCTATTAATCTAGAAGCTGCTTGTGGGACCTTGTTGACACAAAATGGTTACTCTGCTTCTCTACACTACAACAGTGACTCCACATTGAAAGTACTTTTTGTTTGATAAACAATTTTAATGAGGTATTTTTTGGCATTGTAAACAGTAGAATTACAGAACTGTACAATAAAAGGACTGTACAATAAACAAAGTACACAGTGCAATTGCGTTAACCCGTCCAACCCAGATCTGCCTAATTGACCCTCTATACTACATTCCCCTAACCACCCCCCGCCCCCCTGCTGATGATTAATTCTCCGCAAAGAAGCCAATGAATGGTTGCCACCTCCGGGCGAACCCTAACAACGACCCTCACAAGGTGAACTTGATTTTCTCCAGGCCCAATAAACTCGGCATGTCTGACAGCCAGGCGTCCGACTTCGGGGCCTTTGACTCCCTCCAAGCCAGAAGTATTTGTCTCCGGAATACCAGGGAAGCAAAGGCCAAAACGTCAGCCTCTTTCTCCCCCCGGACGTCCAGGGCCTCTGAAACCCCAAAAATCGCCACCTCCAGACCCATAGCCACCCTTATGTTCAATACTCTAGACATGACATCCTCGAACCACTGCCAGTATCTCCTACGTTTTGGACACGCCCAAAACATGTGGACATGGTCTGCCGGTCCTCCCACTTTACACACCTGTCCTCTACACCGACGAATCTGTTCATCCGGGACACTGTCATGTGGGCCCAATGGATGACCTTAAACTGAATCAGGCTGAGCCTGGCACATGTTGCAGTCCCATTAACCCTGCTCAGCGCGTCCACCCACAGGCTCTCCCCAATCTCCCCTCACAACTCCTCCTCCCATTTATGCCTCAGTTCCTCAGTCTGCATCTCCTCCGCCCCCATGAGCTCCTTGTAAATATCCAAGACACTTCCCTCCCCCACCCATCCTCCAGACACTACCCTATTTTGGATCCCCCTTAGTGGCAAGAGTGGAAAAGATGGCACCTGCCTGCGCAAAAAGTCCTGTGTGCACCTGAATATACCGGAATTCATTCCCCCTCATCAACCCAAACTTGTCCTCCAGCGCCCTCAAGCCAGGGAAGCTCCCTTCCAAAAACAAATCTCCCATTCGCTCAATCCCCGCCCTCCGCTATACCAGATACCCCCCCCCCCCCCCCCCCCGTCCAACCTCCCCGGAGCATATTGTCACATATTGGGGACCAGACCGATGCTCCCGTTGCTCCCACGTGCCTCCTCCACTGTACCCAGATCTGAAGGGCCGCCATCACTACAGGACTGGTGGAGAGGCGCCGTCACCAATGCCCCCAGACTGGTGTCCCTACATGAGGCTGCCTCCACCCGCTCCCAAGTCGACCCCCCCCCCCACCCACTTCCTTATCATGGCTATGTTAGCCGCCCAATAATAGTTGCTGAAATTCGGCAGTGCAAGCCCCCCTTCCCCCCCGGTTCCGCTTGAGCATCACCCTCTTCACTTGCGGGGACTTGCCCACCCATACGAAGCCCAAAATGATCTTGCTTACCCTCTTAAAAAAGGAACGTGGAATGAAAATGGGGAGACACTGGAACACGAATAAGAACCTCGGGAGGACCGTCATTTTAACTGTCTGAACTCTCACAGCTAACGACAGTGGGAGCGCATCCCACCACCGGAACTCCCCTCGCGTTTGATCTACCAGCCGGGACAGGTTCAGCTTGTGTAGTTGACCCCATTCCCGCGCCACTTGTATTCCCAGGTACCTGAAACTGTCCCCAACTAGTCGGAACGGCAGCTCCCTCAGCCGGTCCCCTTGGCCCCTCCTGAACTACAAACATTTCACTTTTGTCATATTCAATTTATACCCCGAAAACCGGCCGAATTCCCCCAGGGTCGCCATGATTCCGTCCATCCCCGCCATCGGGTCCGAATCGTACAAAAGCAGGTCATCTGCATACAATGAAACCCTATGCTCCACACCCCCAACCCCGAACCAGCCCCTTCCAACCCCCAGAAGCCCTCAGAGCAATTGCCAGCGGTTCTAGAGCTTGCGCAAATAGCAGTGGGGAGAGGGGGCACGGTACAGTCTGAAATAGCCGGAAGTCGTCCTGTTTGTCCTCACACTCGCCTCCGGGGCCTGATATAACAGCCTGACCCAGTCAATGAAACCCACCCCAAATCCAAACAGTCCCAGCACCTCCCATAAGTAGTCCCACTCTACCCGGTCAAATGCCTTCTCCGCGTCCATAGCCACCACTACCTCCACCTCCTTTTCCTCTGGGGGCATCATGATCACATTGAGCAATCTTCTTATATTCGCCCCCAGTTGCCTACCTTTAGCAAACCTTGTTTGGTCCTCCCTAATAACACTTGGCACACAATCCTCAATCCTAGTGGCCAAAAGCTTTGCCTGCAGCTTGGCATCCACATTAAGAAGGGAGATCGGCCTATAAAACCCACACAACTCCGGGTTCTTGTCCTGTTTTAAAATCAAGGAGATAGTAGCCTGCGACATCGACTGGGGAAGCACCCCTCTGTCCCTTGCCTCATTAAAAACTTTGACCAGCAGCAGCCCCAATATCCTGGAGAACTTTTTATAAAATTCTACCGTGTACCCATCCGGCCCCGGGGCCTTACCTGACTGCATGGCCTTTAAGCCCTCTAATATCTCCTCAACTCTGATCGGGGCGCCCAGCCCTTGTACTAGCTCCCTGTCCACTTTTGGGAATGTCGGGCCATCTAAGAAGCGTCTCATCCCCTCCGGCCCCGCGGGGGGCTCCGAGCTATAAAGTTTGCAATAAAAGTCCTAGAAAGCTCTGTTCACACCTGCTGCATCCCCTACCAAGTTACCGCCTCCATCCACCACTTTACCTATTGCCCTAGCTGCCTCCCTCTTTCTGAGCTGCTGAGCCAGCATCCTGCTGGCTTTCTCTCCATGTTCATATATCGCCCCCCTTGCCTTTCTGAGCTGCTCTACTGCCTTGCCCGTGGACACACCCCAAACTCCACCTGCAGCCTCCTCCGTTCCCTCAGGAATTCCGCACTCGGGATCCCCGCATACCTCCTGTCAATCTGCAGAATCTCCGCTAACAGTCGGTCCGTTTCTGCCCTGTCCGTCTTGTCCCTGTGAGCCCGGATTGAAATCAGCTCCTCTCTCACCACTGCCTTGAGCGCCTCCCACACCACCGCTGCTGAGACTTCCCCCGTATCATTGACCTGCAGGTAGTTTTGTATACACTTCCTCACCCTCTCGCACACCCCTTCATCCGCCAGCAGTTCCACATCCAGCCTCCACTGTGGGCGCTGGAAGCTCTCTTCACTCACCTGAAGCTCAACCCAATGCAGGGCATGGTCGGAAATGGTGATTGCCGAATACTGCGCATCCACCACCCCTGTCAGTAGATCCCTACTCAGTATTTTTTTTAAATCGATCCGGGAGTAGACCCTATGAACGTGCGAGAAGAAGGAAAACTCCTTCTCTGTCGGCCTACCAGACCTCCACGGATCGGCCCTCCCCCATCTGCTCCATCTACTCCCTCAGCTCTTTTCCCATTGCTGACACTCTGCCCGATCTTGAGCACGACCGGTCCAGGCCTGGATCCATAACTGTATTGAAATCCTCTCCCATAACCAGCTTGTGGGAATCCAGGTCAGGTATCTTCCCCAGCATCCTCTTTATGAAATCCGCATCATCCCAGTTTGGCGAATACATGGTGACCAGGACCACCTTCCTCCCTTCCAGCCTACCGCTAACCATAACGTAGTGACCTCCCCCATCCGATACAATATTCCCCACCTCAAACTGCACCCGCTTGTTCACCAGAGTCGCGACTCTTCTGGTCTTAGCGTCTAGCCCTGAGTGGAATACCTGACTAACCCAGCTCTTCCTCAAACTGATCTGGTCCGCTACCTTCAGGTACGTCTCCTACAACATCATCACGTCCGTCTTTAAAGCTCGATAAGATGCGCGAACACTTTAGCCCTCTTCACCGGCCCATTTAGCTCTCTATCATTCCACGTAACCAGCCTAGTTGGGGGGCACTGCGCCCCCCCCCTTTCCGGTCAGCCATCCCCTTTCCTGGGCCTGCCCCCAGCCCCTGCCCCGTGCCTCTGTAGCCCCGCCTCCTGGCAGCACCCATCCCTAACCACTTCTCCGCTTCTAAAATCAAATCCCTCCCTCGTCAGCCAAGCAACCCCCCCTCCCCCAGCAACAACACTCTGTAACCTAACCCCATCCCTAATCTGATTGTATACACCCCCCCCCCCCCCCCCACTGTGCTCCCATAGAGTAGCTCACCCAGCTAGCCTACTGGCCCGCGGCTCCGGCGCCAGCATGTCTCCCACCTATTGTTGCCTACCTGCCCTCCCCCCGCCCCTCAAAACCATCGCCCTCATCAACCCAGCCCCGACAGCCAACCCCTTTAAGAAACAGACACCACCCAAAGTCAGTATAAAGAAAAACAAAGCCAAACTCTGGCCATAATACAAATCAAAGTAATACCACTCAAAATAATACAAAGTCAAAAATCCCCACCACCAACCCCCTCACAACACAGAAAACCCACCGAAATCGAATAATTTTTAAACTACATTCCCCTTCTTAAACAAAACACAATTATCAAAGAGAAAAGCCAAGAACAAAAACAAACAAACAAATAAATCAGTGCAAACAGCATTTGAAATGAGCAGGAAAAACAGTTTCTCAAACTTAGAGCAGAATGTTCTCAATTTGGCACCAGTCCTTTCTTCCTGGCAAACTCTATAGCGTCCTCAGGCGACTCAACGTAGTGATGTTGGTCCTCATGCATAACCCAAAGTCACGCCAGATACAACAGACCGAACTTAACCTGCTTCTTTAACAGGATCGACTTGACTTGATTAAAGCCTGCCCTCCTCTTGGCCACCTCCACACTTAGATCTTGGTACACCCGCAAAATGCTGTTGTCCCACTTACAGCTCCGCGTGCGCTTGGCCCATTGGAGAAAATGCTCCTTATCCAGGTACCTATGGAACCTGACCACCATCGCCCGAGGGGGGTCTCCCTGCTGCGGCTTCTTCGCCAGCGCTCTGTACGCCCGATCCACCTCCAACGGTCGGGGGAAAGCCCCATCTCCAAGCAGCTTCTGTGACATGTTCGCCACAAACTCCCCGGGATCAGCCCCCTCCGCCCCCTCCGGGAGGCCGACAATCCTTAGGTTCTGCCTACGGGACCTGTTCTCCAAATCCTCTACCTGTTCCAGCAGCCTTTTTTGCCAGTCCCTCAGCATCCCCACCTCCATCTCCACCGCCGTCTGGTGTTCCTCTTGTTCAGCTAGCGCCTTCTCCAGTTTCTGGATCGCCCTGTCCTGGGCATCTAGCCTCCGCTCCATCCTCTGCACCGTTTCCTTAATTGGGTCCAGACATTCCCATTTCTGTCTGGCGAAGCCTTCCCGGATGACCTGCATCAGCTCCTCCGATGATGGTTGGGTCGAAGCCCCAGGGGTCTGTACACCGGCCTCTTGTCCGCTGCTGCAGCCAACACCCAGCTCGAGCCTGACTTTTTGTTTCTTCCCTTTTCGATCTCTTCGGGCTCTCTGTTCCATAAACCAATATATACACCGAACACTTGTTCACTGTTTCTTCAAATCCAGCGCTAAAAGCGCAAACAAAGTCGGGGGGAAAGGTCCGAATGTCTAGCCAGAGTGGGAGCCACCAAATGTGCGACCTATTCCCTCATGGTTGCCACTGGAAGTCCACATTGAAAGTACTTAATTGGGTGTAAAGTGCTTTGGGAATTCCTGAAATCATGAAAAGCGCTAAATAAAGACAATTCTTTCTTTGTTCCGGGTCTTGTGTTTATAGGGTTCTCATTTATATGGACTGGTGATGTCCGGATTATGCCCAGCCACATAAATAGGTTTTAAGGAGCATCTGGTAGGTGGATAGAGAGAGAGAGAGAGGAAGCAAGGCGGAAAAGTTATGGGAGGGAATAATTAGATGGGGGAAATCCTGTGTGACCAACCTTTCTGACATTTCAACAATTTGGGATTATCACATCGAGCGATGGATTTAACATTGATTTATTTCGAGCTGGTAATCCGCAGGCACAAAGCGTGCCGAGGAGATCATGCACATCAGTAAACACAATGAAAGGGAGCAGACTGTTTAACTTTTACTTTTCACCTTTGTTTCAATCCTGTGTCCAAGGAGAATAATTTTATCTCCTCCCTCAAACTGTGCCGCTTTTCAAAATGTAAATGGAAAGACATGATTTAAAAATATTCTTCTAAACAAAAAAAATGTTTGAGTACCAAAGAGGGAGACTGGTGAATAAAACCAGAGGGCGGATCAGTACTGTTTGGGAGTGGGATAATATGGATTATTGTGGCAATCTTTAACAAGGGGAGTGATTGGCTTTAAAAGGTGCGCTTGCAACTATCCCCATGACCTTCAATGAAACTTCTATGTATCGATAAGGCAAAACCCAGAGCAGTTATGAGTCACGCTACCCACTGGGCCACAAGACCTTCTCGTCTAGATAGGTAGCTTCAATGAAAAACACAGAAAATTCTTCCTTGGTGACAATACGACAATCAGAATTTTCATTTGATTGCAACAGTTTTTGAGTGATGGTATAAATCTAAAGCTTTCTCAACATTATTCTTTCGGAGAGGATATGCTGTCGGCGATGGGGCTGGAGGGTGGGGTCATTTCGGCGATTTATGGGAGAATCATGGAGGAGGATAAGGTGTCCATGGGAGGGATTAAGGCCAAGTGGGAGGAGTTGGGAATAGTGTTGGAGGAGGGAGTATGGTGCAAGGTGCTGCAGAGGGTTAATGCCTCAACCTTGTACGCGAGGATGGGTTAATTCAATTAAAAGTGGTGAACAGGGCGCACTTAACAAAGGCGAGGATGTGCCGGCTGTTTGAGGGGGTGGAGTATAACTGTGAACGATGTGGGAGGGCTAATCGTGCTCATATGTTCTGGTCCTGCCCGAAGTTGGAGACAATTTGGGGATTGTTTTTCAGCATCATGTCAGAGGATGGATTTGGAGCATGGCCCTCTGGAGGCCATATTCGAGGCAGATCTGCTGGGGTTGCAGACGGGTGCGGGGGCGGATGTCTTAGCCTTCACCATGTTAACCGCTCACAGTTGGGTCATGTTGGGGTGGAGGTCAGCTTCACCCCCCTGTGCCTCGGCCTGGCTGGGGGATCTAATGGAGTTTCTGTACTTGAAGGTTAAATTTGCTCTGAGAGGGGCAGATGAGGGTCCCACCAGAGATGGGGTTTGTTTATCTTACACTTTGGGGGTCTGTTTTCCGTCAAGGGGTTGGGGGAGCCTTGGGGGGAGGGGTGGAGGAGGGGGCTTTGTGTTGGGTGTGTGCTTATTTCTTGTACAAATGATAAAATGTTGAAAATTTGAATAAAAATATTCAAAAAACATAATTTCTTTAGTTTACAACATCGGCATTATTTCATCGTTAAACCAAGAGCAGCATAATTTCTTTAAATAGGCTTGGAAGCTGTGAGAAGAATTGCTGATGGATATCAAAGTTCTCAACATCAATGCAGATATGATTGTATTTCCAAACAAACAGCCTGCAATTCGGTCAGAATTCCATGTTGTTTGACTTTTCTTTAAAGGTGTTATGGCTGTCCCATTTCGATCAAAGTTACTCTAGTTTTATCGCTAAAATATAGAACATAGAACATACAGTGCAGAAGGAGGCCATTCGGCCCATCGAGTCTGCACCGACCCACTTAAACCCTCGCTTCCACCCTAGCCCTGTAACCCAATACCCCTCTTAACCGTTTTGGACACTAAGGGCAATTTAGCATGGCCCATCCACCTAACCTGCACGTCTTTGGACTGTGGGAGGAAACCGGAGCACCCGAGGAAACCCACGCTGACACGGGGAGAACGTGCAGACTCCGCACAGACAGCGACCCAGCGGGGAATCGAACCTGGGACCCTGGTGCCGTGAAGCCACAGTGCTAATGTAAAACACCATTATCCAGTACTGTGACATTCATCAGATCTATTTTCAAATGGAAATCTTAAAGTCTGCCAGCTGTAATTATGGTTGTAGTGTTTCATTTTTGTAAAATAAAGTGTTATTTACAATTTACCCCAAAAAGCGGCCAAACCCCCAAAATCTCCACGATCCTATCAAAGCTCCCAACTGGGTCCGAAATATCCAACAGGTCATCCGCGTACAAGGAAACTGAGTGACCCACCCAGTTTAATACCCCTCCACCCCCTGGAACCCCTAAGCGCCTTGCCAACAGCTCAATTGCCAGGGCAAAGAGCAGCGCAGAGAACAGACACCCTTGCCTTATCCCCTGGTGTAACCCCAAATAATCCGAGCTGACCTTGTTGGTCCGTACACTCACTTAGGCGTCTTTTACATCAGATGAACCCAATCCACAAACCCCTGTCCAAACCTGAACCAGCCCAACATCTCGAACACATACGCCCATTCGACCTGGTTGAATGCTTTCTCTGTGTCCATTGCCACAGCCACTTCCAGTTCTCGGCCCTCTGAGGGCACCTTTACAACACTAAGCAACCTCCATACATTCGGCAACAACTGCTGCCCCTTCACAAACCCCATCTGGTCCTCACCTATCACCCTGGCACACAATCCTCTATCTGCGTCACCAGGACCTTCCCAAACAACTTTGTATCTACATTCAACAGCGAATGTAACGGGCGGTATAGTCCACACTGCCCTGGGTCCTTATCCTTCTTTAGAATGAGCAAAATCAAAGCCCGAGACAGCTTGGGGGGAAGCTCTGTTTTCACCATCAACTCATTTTACATCTCCACTAACGGGGGCAATTTCCAATTCAAACCTCTTATAGAACTCAACTGGGAACCCATTCGAACCCAGGCCCTTCTCTGTCTGCGACAATCCCACGCAATCCATTACCTCCCTCAACCGATCGGGGCCCCCTGCACCTTCACTTCCATAACCCCATGGAACTCCAACCCGCCCAGAAACCACCTCATTCCTTCATCCCCCACCGGAGGCTCCAAATTATACCCCGTTCACCCCCTTTGGCCCTGATACCACCGTACCCCTATTGTCTCTCACCCTCCCTCCCAATTTCCCTCGCCTCTGCCTGCTTCTTTAACTGCTGCGTAAGCATCCTTCCCACTTTCTCCCCATACTCATAGACCGCCCCTCTGGCTCTACACAATTGCCCCACTGCCTTTCCCATGGACACGAGCCCAAACTCCATCTGGACCCTCTGCCCCTCCTTTAGGAACACCTCCTCAGGCGCCACCGAATATCTCCGATCCACCTTCAGAATGTCTTTCACCAATTTTAACCTCTCAGCCCGCTCCACCCTCTCCCTGTGCACCTGAATCAATATACATTCCCCCATTTCCACTGCCTTCAGCCCCTCCCACAACATGGAGGTGGAAACTGCCCCATCTTATTCTGTTCCACGTAGTTCCAGATGGCCACCCTCACCCTTTTACAAACGCCCTTATCCACCAACAACCTCCACTGCAGCCGCTGAGCCTCCCCCTTCGCTACCCACATGTCCACCCAATGCCGCTTCCCCCTCCACCAGCATCCCCTCCAGCTTCCCACTCACCATCACGAACCAACTCCGAAGTAATTTACGATACCTCCCACCTCAAAAGCCACCCTCTTATTGATCAGCACCTCTACCCCCATCATCTTCAATGGGACACCTGCTGCACCCCAACCCTTCCTCAGCCCCGTCTGGTCCCCCTGCTTCAGGTGCATCTCCTGAAGAAGCACAATGTCCGCCTTCAAACCCCTTAAACGTGAGAGACTACGAAACCTTTTAAACAGGCCATTCAAACCCTGAACATTCCACACAATCAACCATGTCGGGGGCTCCCCGGCCCTCCCCCTCCCTGATCAGCCATAGCCCCTCTTCCTGCCTGACTCACCCGTGGGTCCTCCCAAGATGTCCGCTGCCATCTCCCCTTAACCAACTGCGCCACACAAACACACACAACTGCGTCAACATCCCCCTCCCCCACCCCTTTGCCACTCACTCCCCTGCACAAAGAAAACAAAAACCCAACCGTCCCCCACTCCCTCCACAGATCGACCCCCCCCCTCTTCACTTCCAACCTGCTATCATGGTGGCCCCCGCTCGAGACTGCCGCCTACCCCCCTTCTATCCCAGACACCCATCACCCGCAATTCCCTCAAAATAGTGAAACACACTTACCCACTCCGCATCCAGACGCTTTTAGTACACCAAACTGCCCTGTGTTCAGACCCAAATTCCCCACATTAACATCTCCAAAGTTCAATGTCCTCACACACCTCCCAGTCCATGGTCTCTCATAAATTTACTCGTCTCCTTTGGTGTATCAAAATAAAACTCTCGATTCTGGTGCGTGACCCACAGACGAGCAGGATACAATACCCCAAACTTCACTCCTTCCTTGTAGGGGCAGCTTTGATCTGATTGAAACCAGCCTGCCGCTTGGCCAACTCCGCACCCAAGTCCTGGTAAATCCTCAGCACGTTTCCTTCCAGGCGCACTTTCTCATTTCCTTCACCCACCGTAGAATCTTCTCCTCGTCGAGGAAACAATGCAGCCGCACCACCATTACCCTTGGTGGCTCCCCGGCCTTCGTCCTCCTCCTCAGCGCCTTGTGCATTCGATCCACCTCGTGGGATGTCGTGGAAATTATAATAAAGACAAATTCTTCGAGGTTCGATTTAAGGAAATTTATTTACACAAATATTTGTGGAGGAGTGGTCTGGCTGCATAGCCATTCCACAGCACTCAATTATACACTTGAAAACTATTATATTTATAGTGTGAAATAAACAACTTTGAAGAGACAAACCTTGAGAACATGTGCAAGTGGAAATACGACTGTTTTGCCCTTGGTTTAAAAACTCGAGTATGCATTTTGAACAATTTATAATAAGGCCGAGTCCAAAATATTAAGCAGTATTTTGTTTACATTACCTGACCTATTTATTTTCGTTCAAAAGCAGTGTTGAACTATAGTCAACCTTTTCCCAGCATGCTTCTAAGTGGGCAACTCATTAATTTCCCTTCCACAGGGGGACGGTCAAAGAGCCCCTCCGTCACCAACTTCTTGAACATATTCTCCACATGCTTTGTGGCTTGCATTCCTTCAATCCCTTTAGGCAGCCCCATGATCCAGAAGTTCTCTGTCTCCTGGAACCATTCTCCAGGTCCTCCACCTTCTCCCTCAACCTCTTCTGGCCCACCCGTTACAAGCACCAACTCTACCTCCGATGAGACCAACAGGCCCTCATGTTCCGTCACTGACTCCTCCACCTTCTGGAGTGGCAGACTCTGCACTTAGGGCCTCTGCTCCACTCTCTCATTAGTCACCCTAAGCGGCTCCACCACCATCGGCAGCTTCTTTGAGGCCTCCTGCCTCTGCTGTTGGAACTTGGCATTCAAAAAGTCCACGAGTTGCTCAGTAGACCACTGGGTGGGCAACACCCCCCCAGAACACTCCGCCATCTTTTCCTCTGACGCACCTCGAATAATCTCTCAGCCCGGCTGCTGCCTCTTACTCGTTATACTCCTCGTCTGGTAAGCCATAAGCCAGTCCCACTGACGGAGCGCGACTATTTCTCAGTGTTCATTCACTTCAAAAACAAGTAAAAAAGGACCTAGAAATTCCACCTTGAGCAGGAGTCACTTACCATGACTCTTGAATAAGATTGAACATATTTATTACACGCTGAATATTTCGTAACAAGTTATTAAAAATGTTTAATCATACATATATTAATAGAACTGTCATCAACATCAAGTGGTAAAAAAAGAAAAGAAATATTTATGTGTGATTGGATGCAGAGGGAGCACACGGCTCTCAGTCAATGTTGTGAGCAATCAGCACACACCTCACTTCATGTGCCCTTGCTTTACGTGCTTATCACTTCAGTCATACCAGTAAAAAAAAGATATGCAGCTGGACACCAGCAACTCTGTATGTGGGCGACAATGAGCAAAATGACTCGTGGGCCATACTGAGAACCTGATGGGCCACATGTGGCACCGGAACGCAGGCTGCCCACCACCGACTTAAAGCATTTACAATTATTACCCGCCTTTGTGCTGAAGAATGACCTCAATGGGAATGTCTTCAGGTCATGATGTCATCACGGCGTGTGGCATTTCTGCTGCAAAGGTCTCGCTGATTGTTTTGTCAGTGGAGCAACAAGAGGTCGAAGCTCTTTTTACAGTCATGGTCCAGCGATCAAACATTACAAATTAGTTAAGTTCATATTTCTCAGTGCAGTCAGCCATGAACAAGGCCACTTCGTCGCTGACTGTATAATCAGCGACAACATGTCAGTGGCTGAACATTGGTAGATGGAATTTAATGCACACAAGTCTGAAATATACCACGTAGGCAATGTGCATGTTTCCAATGAAAAGACTTCAGATGAAGTTGAAAGAGACCAAGGAATCTTATTAGGATCAACATTTAACCAGTCTAACAAAGCAATCAGAATGTTGAAGTACGTTGTAGCCAAAACAATTGAATATTCATTACAGGGAGTTGTGATCAAACTATCCACTGTTCTGGTCAGTACTGTGTCCAATTCTGGTTGCTGAGAAACTAGAGCCACTAGGCTCAGTGTACTCAATTTACCATTGGAGGTCTACAGGCAAAAAGATCCTGATTTGCACAAAGTCACAATGGAATTATGGATGAGGAAGGCAATTCACACATCCAGAACAAGCCTATACTCATCACACTGACGTATCTGCTACATTATGCCAGGGGTCTGTTCCACCTTTCTCCTTGGAAGTCCATTGCAAGTGTTGAACACACTGCATGAAGATATAAAATGGAAAACCTGCCCGTACATAGCACTTTTCGCAATCTCAGACATCTTAAAGTGCTTTACAATTAATTAAGTACTTTTGAAATGTAATCCTGATATCCATCCTGAAATACCTCTTACAAATTTGAACATGTGCTCCCTGGTCCTAACTGGTTTAAACTACCTTTTACTCCTATATACGTCTCTTTGATCACCTCTAAGATAATCCTTAGCAGGTTGTAGTTTCTTCAGTCTTTCATCACAACTCAGACACCTAACACTGGCCCTGTAGTTCTTCTTTAATAAGTAAATAATTTAATAAATAAAATGTATTGTAACAGTAAATTGAAGAGATACAGGGGAAAAACTGGAAGAGATTAAATATATCTCGTTCATATATTAGAGATCTCTGTATCACATTTCGAATCAGCAAGTGAAGCTTGATGATTCATTCCAAAGCCCCTGCTAGTGCTATTCCAGATGTGAATGAAAGTAGCCCAGTTTTAATCGGCCTCTGGGTCCAGCTTGTCTCTTTCATTTGACTGTGCTACCACATTGTATTGGCTAGTTTGGGGAGTAGTCTTGTGAGATCTAGTTCAGTTTGTTACAGTTATGCCTGCAGAGAACTCTTTTTGTTTGTAAGTTTTATTGTGCCGACTGCTAACATTTAATTTTATTTCTCAGTCACTACCAGATGCATTACAACAAATGACATACTTACAAGAGTGGCAGATTCACAGAGCTGGTTTGGAAATTATTCCTCGATTTGTTGGAAGATTCGACAATATTCTAGTGCTGAACTTGTCACGAAATTCAGTCAAGGAGATTCCAAAGGAAATAGGTTTGCACAAGTGAATTTTGACCAGTTATGGCGAGTGGGACTATTTTCTTATGCTCTGTTGAGTATTTATATTAAGCGGATGCATCTCGATTATTGCATCTTTCATCTCAGGATCATAGAATGATAAAAACTTACAGCAGAAATGGAAGCCATTTGGCCAATCAATCCTGTGCTGACACTTTGAAAGAACAGTCATGATTTGTTCCACAACCCCAAGTTTTGATCTGTCACCTGTCCTCATCTTAAAGTATCTGTCCAACTCCCTTTTAAAAATATTCATCAAATCGGCAAACCCTTCTAGGTTTTTTGCCTATCATTTAGAATCTACAAACGTGGTTATTGACCCACTTGTCAGAGAGAATAGTTTTGCTCTATCTATTCTATTGAACTTCTCATCATCCTGAAAGCCTCTATTGGGTCACCTCTTAGCATTCTCTGTGCCAAGGATAACAGTCCTAACTTTACCATCCTCTCTTATAACTGTTAGCCCTGGTAACATCCTTCCAAACCTTCTCCATGTCCTTTCTAAGTTCTTTATATATTTGCTGAAGTTTGGTGCTCAGAA
Source organism: Scyliorhinus canicula (assembly GCF_902713615.1). Classification (NCBI taxonomy): domain Eukaryota; kingdom Metazoa; phylum Chordata; class Chondrichthyes; order Carcharhiniformes; family Scyliorhinidae; genus Scyliorhinus; species Scyliorhinus canicula. The sequence continues at coordinate 90,270,847 of NC_052149.1, forward strand.
TTGTCCACAATACTCTAACTGAGAGCATCCAGTGATTTATAAAGTTCTCGCATGGTCTCGTTTACTTTTATATTCTGTGACTTTACTAATAAAGCAAAACGACCCAAATGCTTTATTAACCATCGTATTAACTTGCCCTGCCATCTTTCTGAATTTACCTATATGGTATTAATGTGTAGTTTATTGGGTTCTCAATCTCTTTGCTTCTGAGTCACCCCCCCCCCCCATATTATATTAGAAAAACACGGCAGCATAAGTATTTTTCTGTATTAAAAGTATACAAATATGCATATACATTTATTATGTTTGTTTTACTTGTCTAATGTGACTATAAAATGATCACTTAATCTCCAGTACAATACTGAGGAAGTGCTGCATTGAGAGAGGTTGGAAACAGTTGTTAACTCTACTTATTACACATATGATTTAAAACCCAATCATATATTAACCCCACCCTCTTTAATCGGTAACTGGAAATTAGATACAGTTTTATTTTTCCATGTCAGCAACAAGTGAGCACAGAATATGACCTGAAACAGGCTCGAAATCCCGGCAACACTGGTATCCATTGGAGTGTGTGGGTGTTGTTATGGGCCAGGGTTTAGAGAACCCCAAAGTGTATCATGGAGTTCACCTGGCCCACTCTACAGGTGTGCTACAGCAGAAATGGAAAAGTATTTTTTAAAGCAAAACAATGTTTATTCTATGAACTCAAGTTAACCTTTTTAAAACATAGTGAACATCTTAGCAACCATCAATTCAAATACAACCTCCAAAGAACACAACACTAAATAACCCTTAATAAATTCCCAAACAACATTCACAAGACAAAAGACCCTTTTAGCACCAAGATCAGGTTTAAATTCACTATTGAGAGCAGTTTTCTGATTTTCCACTAGCTTATCCACCACTGTAGGCATTACTTCCACCTGCGATCCAGCTATATCATTACCCAAGATAAACTGTATTCCTGGACAAGATAGTTTCTCTATTAGTCCTACTACCACTTCACCACTCTTCACTGGACTTTCCAACCGTACCGTATATAATGGAACATTACTCCTCTCACCCTGAATTCCACATATTACCACCTTTTCTGGCAATATTCTTCCCAAACTACATAACTCCTCATCTCTTACCATTAAAGATTGACTAGCTCCCGTATCTTTTAAAATTGTGACTTCTTTACCTGCTCCTCCTGATACACATGAGTAAACTTTACGCACACAAGTAAATTATTTGAAGAGATCTGGCACCATCTTATCAATCACCTCTTGATCAGGTTGTACAATCTTTTGTACCTCCTTCTCTTCACTTGGGCTTTCCTTTACCACGTCAACAAATTCCACTGTCTTATCCTGTTTTACCACATCAGCCTTCCCAGTGCTTTTCTTCAACCACCAACACTGTGACTTCACATGGCCTAGTATATTACAGCGAAAACATTTGAAACTTTTCATTTCTTTTCCACCCTCTTAGATTTCTTTCTTAATCTGAGGCACACTCTCCTTATTATCTCCTATCAGATCACCTTTGCCTCTACCACTTGGGTATTTCTCATGTCCCCAGTTTATATCCCTCACAGGCTGAAACTGATGTCGTAAACCAAGCTTTGATTTATGAACTAATTCATAATCATCTGCCATTTCTGCTGCTAACCTCACAGTTTTAAACCTCTGCTCTTCCACATGAGTTCTCACTACATCAGGAATTGAATTTTTAAACTCCTCCAAAAGCATAATTTCTCTGAGAGCTTCATACATTTGGTCTATTTTCAAAGCCCTTATCCACCTATCAAAATGACCTTCTTAAATTAAATGAAAAAGGCTTCTACCCCCTTCTCATCAGACCGTGGCAATGCTTGGACATATTTAAATAGATCCCCACCAAACCTTCGACTATGACGCTCTTTCTCACTATCCTCATCACTATCATCCAACTGTACGTTTCCCTTTACGCCTGCCAATTTTAACTGACTCATATTTCATGGCCATTTTCTGATATTCAAACTCTCTCTCTATCTTTTTCTCTGATCTGTATCTCCATTTCTTTTTCTTTCGCGTGGGCTATTCTTTCTTTTTCCTCTCTCTTTCTTTTTCCTCTCTATCTCTTTTGTATTTAAGCTGCTTTAATTCTTTCTCATGTTCCATTTGTTTAATTTGTAACTGAATTTTTGCCATTTCCAATGAGTCAGACTGTACCTCAGGCAACTTTAAATGCTTAGCCACTGCCATAATTACCTCATCTTTTCGCATTTTGTGAGGTAATGTTAACTGCAATGTTTTTGCCAAATCTAACAGTCTGCGTTTAGCCTCTGTCCGTAAGGTACTGCGTGTGACCGTCTTCACCCCAAAAAACTTCAGAGCCTCTGAAAGAGCCATTATCCACAACACACTCCCTCCTTAAACTGAAATACCACGCCTGAAAAGCAACCACAATATGCTCACCCCTCACTGTCTTTAAGTTCACTAAGCCAATCCAATAGATAGACTTTTATCCCGGACGAGCTCCCAATTTGTTCTGGGCCAGGGTTTAGAGAACCCCAAAGTGTATCATGGAGTTCACCTGACCCACAACTTTTAATAGATTGTGATATGGGGAGCACATGGCCCACTCTACAGGTGTGGTACAAGCAGAAATGGAAAATAATTTTTTTAAGCAGAACATCTTAGCAACCATCAATTCAAATACAACCCCCACATAATACAACACTAAGTAATCCTTAATAAATTCCCAAACAACATTCAGAAGACAAAAGACCCTTTTAGCACCAAGATCAGGTTTAAATTCACTATTGAGAGCAGTTACCACTTTGAAATCAGCAAATGGACATTCATAAGCTTGCAGAGATTCACACACATCCTGCTGTGATTGCAGCTTCTCCAAAACTAAAATGAAACCAAACCCACCCTGCAGCAAAAAGCCTAAAGTGGAAGTATAAAGCTGACAGATAGCCCAGCTCTACCACTCTCTGACATCACTGCAGTAATAAACACCCATTTCTTAAAGGTACTCTCGCTACAGATATTTATATACACACCCATTTATAAACACCCATTTCTTAAAGGTACTCTCACATGACTGTAAAGAAGAAGCTCAGCTCTGGTGCTTCTAATGTTGTTACTGGTTCTTTATTACTTACTGTCGGCTGCTCCTTACTAAATGAATTGATGCTGCTGGTGATAACCGCAGCCGATTCCCTGTTGACCCAGTCCTAGGGTATTTCTCTTCATTTAATTGCTCTGATCACCGTATCTGAAGCACATCAACAACCACAGCCCAACCCCACCAGTAACCTCTGCACTGATTGGTTTATTTAACACTTTGGACAGAGGGTATAACGCCAATCAACTGGATGGTCCAACTAATGAAACAAAAGGTTTTATTGGTTATTTTTGGCGGCCTCTTCAAACCTGGGTGGGGGTGGGGTGGAGGTGGTGGTGCACAGATCCCTGGTCGAGAACCCCGGTCATATGGAAAGGAATAACTTGTATAATAAAAAAGGAAACTGGAACCTGCATAATAGATAACATCGGCCATCATCCTGCATAATAGATAACATCAGCCGTCATCCTGCATAATAGATAACATCGGCCGTCATCAAGGGCAACCTCTCGGGTGCTAGCACTCCTATTTTGTATTTTTCATCTTATTTTTAAATTTATAATTTTGATATATCAGTACTTAAGCTAAATGATTTGTACATCAACCCCCATTGCACTAAGCTGCTGCCACTTTGATTTACGGTACCATTTACCCAGGTTAAAGACCTAGCAGAAGAAAAGAGAAAACAAAAGCTCACAAACGAGATCTGTGAAGGGACCTGATTGATGGATTGGGAGACCTTTACTCCTTCCAGGCTTTCTTACACTCTCAGCAGACCCCAGAGCAGGTAATGTTTATCTATGGATTATAGTCACAGGGAGACAGAGGAATTCAGACCAGTGCCCAAGAGCTTGTCCTTGATGGTCAACAGCCATTATCTATTATACAAGTGTCAGAGCTGACTTCATTACTTATACCAAGAAACCTTCCTGTTTGACTACATATCAATAAATATATATGCAGTAGACAATTTTAAAAGATATATGCAGTATACTTTTTTTTAAAATTTAGAGTACCCAATTAATTTGTTCCAATTAAGGGACAATTTAGCGTGGCCAATCCACCTACTCTGCACATCTTTGGATTGTGGGGGTGAAACCCACACAAACACGGGGAGAATGTGCAAACTCCACACGGACAGTGCCCCAGAGCCGGGATCGAACCTGGGACCTCAGCGCCGTGAGGCTGCAGGGCTAACCCACTGCACCACCGTGCTGCCAATATGCAGTATACTTGATGAATTTTACATTGAAATACTCTCCCATGCCTCCCAATTTTCCAACAGCACTATATCTTGGATGGGATTCAACACAATTGCCAGCTATTCCTTGGTACTTTGTCCAAGTGACCATTCTTCATGTGTGAGCCTTGCCAATGAATGCTGGCAGGTTATTGCACTGTCCTGGGCATATACAGCCAGGTCTGTTGCTTCCTCTCATCATACATTTACCTTCTAACACTAAATTTTAATCCGTTAACTTTTAAAATTGTTCTCCATCCAATTGTTAGCCATGGGGTGATGGCAGTCTAACCACTCCCCAATCTAAGATCAATTTTTTTCAGTTCAAACAGCAGCTTCATATTTCACCAAGCATGCAGGTTCTCATTTGCTATAATTCTGTTACACTATTACAGAGTACTCTTGTACTGTATGTTTTGCTTTGAAACTATCCTATAGTATACGTAGGATTTATCGAAACAGACAAAACATATGAATTAGGAGCAGGAGTAGGCCAATTGGCTCTTCGAGCCTCCTCCACCGTTCAATAAGATCTTGGCTGATCTGACTAACCTCCCACTTACCCCAGGTATCCTTTCACCCCCTTGTTTATTGTGTAAACATTCAAAGACTCTGCTTCCACTGTATTTTGAGGGAGTTCTAGAGACTCTCTATCCCAGGGGTGGGCAAACTACGGCCCGCCAAAGGTCTTTATGCGGCCCACCAAGATCAAGTCATAAAAAAAAAAAAAATTTTTTTGTTTTTGTTTTTTAAGGTTAATGGGGGGGGCTGTTGGGTTACTTACTGGTATAGGGTGGATACGTTGACTTGAGTAGGGTGATCATTGCTCGGCACAACATCGAGGGCCGAAGGGCCTGTTCTGTGCTGTACTGTTCTATGTTCTATATGAGGGGCCCAGAATCATAACCGGGTGAAGTAATTATTTTACTTAATATACTATGCGGCCCTTTAAAATTGTGAATTTCTGAATGTGGCCCTTGCACGGAAAAGTTTGCCCACCCCTGCTCTATCGTCTGCAAAAAAAATAAATATTTTCATCTGTCTTAAATGAACGACCCTTTATTTTTAAACAGTGATCCCTAGTTCTAGATCGTTCCACAATAGGAAACATGCTCTTCGCATTGACCCTGTCAAGACTCCTATTTGTTAATTCTTTGGACTCATTTCCTATTGGACTAACACTCACTTTGTTAATTATTTTCTTGTTTAGGTACCTGTAGAAACTCTTAACAACTGTCCTTATAGTTCCAGCTAGCTTTCTCTCGTACGCTAATTTTTCCTTCCTTATTAATCTTTTTGTCATTCTTAACTGATCTTTTTTTAATATAAATTTAGAGAACCCAATTAATTTTTTCCAATTAAGTAGCAATTTAGCGTGGCCAATCCACCTACCCTGCACATCTTTGGGTTGTGGGGGTGAAACCCACGCAAACACAGGGAGAATGTGCTGTTCTTTATATTCAGTCCAATCTTCTGACCCACCACCCTTCTTTGTGCAAGTATATGCTTTTTCTTTAACTTTGATGCTATCTTTAATTTTTTTTACTTAACCATGGTTGGTAGGTTCTTTTCTTTCCCGCTGGAATGTCTATTCTGTCAATTCCAAAATATCCATTTAAATGTCTGCCACTATTGACCTATCCTTCCGGAAAAACTATTTATTGACATTTAATGCTAAAGTTACATTGAGCTATTTAAGGAGATCGGTTCTAATCATCATTGAAAGTAGTAAATATGAGTAACCTGACTCAATGGATCCTACCTACGTCAGTGGAGCAGAGAAGGGATCAGTTACAACTATTTAGAATTATTTTGCCAAGGATTTGACCGAACCACATTGGACAACTTTGAACATAACTGAATTGCTGGTCCAATCAAAATGTTTGCTCTAATAATTTGATTAAAATAAAACTGTATTCCTTAGTAACTTAGCGATTGATTTAAACTCCCATATTAGCTCCTGGAATTGAAGGTAAATTGTTGACCTGGTTCGGAAATTGGTTGAGTGACAGTAGGCAAAGAATAGGGATAATGGGCAAACACTCAAATTGGTGAGTTGCTACTGTTCGTGTCCCACATGGTCTGTGATGAGATCTCAATTCCGTATTTATTAACTTTTGTGAGGGCCATGAAGAATCCAGCGTGAGTTTGTAGAGTCAAACAGAAAGTAACTTTATTTACAACATTATGTACAAAGTACCAGTAGTTCACTACTGGCTCCCTCTCAAGCCGGTACCATACTAGTCAGCTCTATTTATACAGCTGCCCTGGATCCAGCATCCCCCACTCCACCACATTGGGGGAGCTCATATTCCCCAAGGAACGTGGGATAATCAATTGTTCCCCAGCTAAAAGGATCCAGGCGGGTTATAATATTAATAATATAGATAATGTGATAGAATGTCACATATCACAAGTTTGCCAATTACGCAAAGACAAATAACATTGTAAACAGTATAGACAGAAGCATAAAATTGTGAGATATTAGTAGATGAAATAAATGGGCAAATCTATGACAAATGTATTTCAATGTAGACAAATGTGAAGTCACCCACTTTGGACCTATAAAGGTTAGAGCAAGGTACTTTCTAAATGGTGAAAATCTAGAAACAGTGGGGGTCCAAGAATCTACTTTAAGTATATTTTTGTACATAAATCATTAAAACATTATGAACAAGTACAGAAAATAATCGAAGAGGCAAATAGAATGTTGGCCTGCACATCTAGAGAACTAGAATATAACAGCTATATAAACCACACCAGGAGTACGGTAAACAGTTCTGACCACCACAACTCAGGAAGCATGGGCGAAATTCTCCCAAAACGGGAGAAATCGTCAAACTGCCGTAAAACCCGGGCGGGTTTTACGGCATCGCGCCCCTTCCCGACGGGGGACCGATTCTGGTCCCCCGTCGGGGCTAGCAGCCCGACGTCGGAGGCCCCGACAAGTCGGGCTTAACGAAAATCGTTAAGCCCGCTTGTCGGACTTAGCGCCGGCTGACGCGTCATATGACGTCAGCCGCGCATGCGCAGGTGGGAAGACTCCACCCGCGCATGCGCGGGTGACGTCATCGCGTTTTTGCGCGAAACCCGCGCATGCGCGGTCCGGGTTGCCCCTCAGCCGCCCCGCGTATTGATACTGCGGGGCGGCGGAAGGACAAATAGTGCGCGGGCATCGGGCCCGCTGCCCGCGATCGGTGGGCACCGATCGCGGGCCCATGGCACCCTTGGCACGGCCGTGGTACTGCCGTGCCAATCGGTGCCATGGTTATTTTTTTCCAGGTGGTCACGACGTTTTTACGAATGGCAGGACCAGGTGTGTTTGCCGTTCGTAAAAAGGTCGTAAAGGGCTGGGACTTCGGCCCTTCTAACAGCTGTGAATCGCTGCCGCCGTTTTTTTACGTGTCGGGATTTCGGCGGGGGGGGGGGAGAATAGCGGGAGGGCGTCAAAAAAGTCGGGAAGGCCCTCCCGCTATTCTCCCACCCGTCGTGGGGGGGGGAGAATTTCGCCCCATATATTTGTCTTGGGGGGAGTGCAGAGGAATAATATCTGGACTACAAGGGTTAAATCACATTAACAAACTAATATTGTAATGTCTGCAATTTAGAAGAATAAGGGGTAATTTGATCATAGCTTTCGAAATATTAAGAGAAATTTGGAGTAGATTGAGAGAAATGCTGAAGGAAGAGCATAGGACCAGGGGACATAGTCTAAAAATTAGAGCCAGACCTTTCAGGATTGAAATTAGGCAATACTATTTACATACAAAAGGTGCCTGAAGTTTGGAACTCTCTTCCCCTAATGACAACTGATGCTAGGTCTGTTGTTAATTTTACGTCTGAGATTTATTTTGTTAACCAAAGGTATTCAAAGATGGGTGTATGGAGTTAGGTCTCAGATCAGCCATTACATCATTGAATGACAGAGCAGGCTTGAGGGGCTGAATGGTTTCCTGACGTCACTATGTTCCCATAACCTAAAGGGTCTATTCTGAATACAATGCGAGTGGTGCTAACGTTTACCTATATTATAACAGTCAATACACTACAAAGGTAATTAACTGGTTATAAAGTGTTTTGGAACTGCAGAGGCAATGAAAATTGAGGTCTTCTGCAGTAACGGCAATAATGTTTTGAAGATTTTTTTTCCAGTAAAGAAACTAAGGTGAGAACTTGTGGGTGTGACCTTGCAACATTTTGTGTGTCGTATGAGAAATTGTTAATAAATGTTCAGTTGAGGAATCTGAACAAATTAACATGAACAATGTTCTGTTGCTAAACAACAAAATAATAGATTAATGCTGGTAGCAAGTGGTGATGCTGAGAACTTTACTTTCTCCCCCTGTAGGACAATTGACAAAACTTCGAGAGCTGTACGTCAGTTATAACAGACTGCGTGAAGTGCCTGAGGAACTCGGTGACTGTGAAAATCTGGAGAAACTAGATCTATCTGTAAACAGGGATCTCTGTGATTTACCCAAACAGGCATGTGTATATTATTTTATCCAGTTTCTTGACTTGAGACAAAAATTGTTCTAGGGGATTCTCCACACTGTTTAAACAAGCATTCATACACTGAAAAGTAAGGGCCTTGTATTATCGGTTTTAAATTATGGACAACTGGTCTATGTGTCATTGGTCTAAGACCTATGATGAAAACAATAATTATGGGTGTCATTACACTGTTATTTTAGCTTCACTGTAATGGGTTGTAGATCCCTGGAGGAGGCAGTCTCACATCAGAAGGATTTGACAGTGCACTTGCTATGAATCAAGTGGAATGTTAAAATAGTGATTGTTGGGGGGCGACACGGTGGCACAGTGGTTAGCACTGCTGCCTCACGCCGCCGAGGACCCTGGATCGATCCCGGGTCACTGTCCATATGGAGTTTTCACATTTTTCCTGTGTCTGTGTGGGTCTCACCCCCACAACCCAAAGATGTGGGGCAGCAGGGTAGCATGGTGGTTAGCATAAATGCTTCACAGCTCCAGGGTCCCAGGTTCGATTCCCGGCTGGGTCACTGTCTGTGTGGAGTCTGCACGTCCTCCCCCTGTGTGCGTGGGTTTCCTCCGGGTGCTCCGGTTTCCTCCCACAGTCCAAAGATGTGCGGGTTAGGTGGATTGGCCATGCTAAATTGCCCGTAGTGTACTAATAAAAGTAAGGTTAGGGGGGGGGGGGGGTGGTGGTTGTTCGGTTACGGGTATAGGGTGGATACGTGGGTTTGAGTAGGGTGATCATGGCTCGGCACAACATTGAGGGCCGAAGGGCCTGTTCTGTGCTGTACTGTTCTATGTTCTATGTACAGGGTAGGTGGATTGGCTACGCTAAATTGCCCCTTAACTGGGAAAAAAAGAAATGGGTACGTTAAATTTATAAAAAGGAAATAGTGATTGTTGAATGTCCTGGGCATTTTAGAATTTTGATTTGAAGGTTGAAAGTGTGAGCAATCCTCACAATGTATTTGAAATATAACCTCTAGAAAGAGAATTCTGGACTTACATGTCAGGAAGCGTACAAGGAGTTCATTCCCAGGCAGGGGATATATATGATAAATGTAAGCTTTGCAGCTGCTAGTCTGGCATAATTACACCTTTAAAGTTGATATAATTGAACTAAAGTGTGTAGAAATGCAAACAGAAAACACTGGAAATACTCAACCAGTATCTGTGGACAGTAGGTAGGGTTTGATCAGTCAGAAACACTAATCTCTCCCCAAATTTGACATCTACTTGGGAATAATGTAAAATTTAAAAATTGACGGTGTCCTGGTTCCAACTGTTTGAGAATTCATCATGAGCTGCAATAGAATTTTGGAGGTGAATGAGGCAACAAATCCAAAGTTAACTCGTCAGCGGGTGTAGTGTTCCACCGATAGAGCAAGTGTTCTTGAAAATAATTTTATGCAATGCAGGTAAAATTTAGAACATTGATCCTGGCATAAATATTTGGCCTGTTCTTCTCTGCCTTGCAAATATATCTCTGGGATGTGCTTTCCAAATTTGCCTTCCAGTCATATTCCTTCTACATTCATCTTTTCTGCTCGGTCATTTGATCATGAGTGATGTTCTCTGTAATTTGTTTGAATGCGCAGTGATTTATTTAATTGCACATCCCCTTTAAATTTTTTGTGTGGCTACATACGCATGGCAATTTAAGGGGCAGTCCTCTGCGTGGGGCCTTTGGAGTTGCTGCACAATTAGAGAAAACACTCTAATTTGTGAAATAACTAAATATAAACACATCTGTACCAATGTCAACAGACAAGTACAGTAAGAAGTCTTACAAGTCTTATAGTCCTGATGAAGGAGCTATGCTCCGAACGCTCGTGATTCCAAATAAACGTGTTGGACTTTAACCTGGTGTTGTAAGACTTCTTACTGTGCCCACCCCAATCCAATGCCGGCATCTCCGCATCACAGATAAGTAAAATTACATCTTTCAAAAATTATTTTAAAAGTATGTGCAAATGTCATAAAGATTTTATGTGAAGTCCCGAATCCTAGCAGTGTATGATTGCTCACTTGTAATGTTGCTGGACAATCAAGTCATGAGTTCAAAACATGCCATGGAATGGAACTAGAAAATGACCGTGAAAACTATAGGATTGTGGTCTAAACCTTTAAAAAAAATTATTTCATGGGATGTGGATTTTGTTGGCAAGGCCAGCATTTGTTACCCATCCCTAGTTACCCTTGAGTGACCTGTTGAACTGCTTCAGTCCCTTTGGTGGCAGTTATGATGATCAGAATTACAAACCTGCCACTCCTATCCACTTTGGTCTCCATGTAACAATAGTTCCATGCTCCATGTTTTGTGCTGACAATTAATGGACTAAGGCAAGACAATAAACATTCGCCTGGATTTTGATGTAATCAGCATTTGCCTTTATTGCATTGGTGCGAGACCTTGCAACCGTGACGTTGTGCACATTGTAGTACAAAGTTGTGGTAGGCCATTCTGCACATCTCCAGCGCTCACCAATATCAGGATTGAAATGGAAGGATTGACTATGGTGAGAACTTGGGTTAATAATCCATGTTTTGATTATCTCTGTTCAACAGATGTTTACAGAGGCAATTGGCAAATACTAGGTGAGAGCACCAGGATCAGAAGGATGATTTTCAAATTAGTTGGACGTCTAAAATGTTAATGTATATGACATTTAACAAAATCTATTGCACTTATTACATGGTTAAATGTATGACTTTAAAACATTATTTATCTTGCTTTTTTCAAATGTTTTAACACATAAGTTTTTAAAATCCCTACAGTGAAGAAGGAGGCAATTCGGCCCATCGGGGCGGCACCGACCCTCTGAAAGAGCACCCTATTCCACCTAACCGTTTGGACACTAAGGGGCAATTTTATCATTCCCAATCCACCTAACCTACACGTCTTTGGACTGTGGGAGGAAACCAAAGCATCTGGAGGAACACACAGACATGGGGAGAATGTACAACACAGTCACCCAACGCCAGTATGGAATCTGGGTCCCTGGCACTGTGAGGCAGCAGTGCTAACCATTGTGCCATCTCTCAAATTTATCTGACCGTTCAAAAATGTACAAATGTTCAATTATTTAAAATGATTTCAATCATATTTACCTGGCTTAATTTTTTTTGTTCAGATAACTTTAGCATGAACCTATTTGCTTTTCACCGCAGGAGCTTACTTTTGGCAGATTCTGTGGATGGCTTTTATCCATTGCACTACTGTGTTTGGCTGCACTTGAGAACACATCAGGGCCATGCTGAGGACCATGTAGTGAGGAATTCCTCCCCTCTTTATGTGTGAAATTCCCACCTCCACCAATGTGGTAGGTAGGTTTGTACCTTAACTCTGACTGCAAAATCTGGGTCACTGTTTTACCAGTGTAGGCCACATTCAAATAAGACATGGTTTAAAACAATTGTTTAATAACTTTGGTGGATGATTTAACTTGTTTCATGGCAAATGTTTTTCATCTCTTCAGCTGTCTCATCTACAAAGTCTGTACCATCTTGACCTGTCCATGAACTGTTTCACCATCTTCCCCTCTGCTATTCTGAACATGTCTGCACTGGAATGGTTAGATATGGGCAGCAACAAACTGAAGGAGCTGCCGGATGATGTAGATAGGTAACAAATAGGATTTTAATATAAGTACAGTATCTTAATTTCCTGCTCTTTCAAAGATTTAAACCTTTCAATACTTGCAGTATCACAATCTTAAAAATGTGAATATTATGGTTAACATTACATTTCATTCAGCTATTTCTCATGTAGTGCGAAAAATGAATATCATGCATTTTTTAAAGTCTTCAATTTATGTATGTGCTATACACACATTTAATAAAAGAGCTTATTTTTGGCTACTCAATTTCAGAAGCATCACAGCTGAGAATCACCCGAACATCATGTGGTGTCCACACAAGGGATTGTTCAACTGACATCATTGTAAAGTGAACAGGAGTAGCAAATCATTTTTTAAAATTTAAAGTACCCAATTATTTTTTTCCAGCTACCCTGCACATCTTTGGGTTGTGGGGGAGAATGTGCAACTCCACTCAGACAGCGACCCGGGGCCGAGATTGAACCTGGGTCCATGGTGCTGGGAGGCAGCAGTTCTAACCACTGCTCCACGGTGCTGCCCTAGGAGTAGTAAATCCAACTGATTTTCTTATACCTAACTGATTGGGGCTCTGACAATTAGTATCCAAACTGAGATCTGTGTTAACGCATTCAGCAAAGACCAAAATGTGAACCTGGGATTTTTGTCGTCTCTTTGGGCCAGCTACTCACTAGGTAGCTGAGCCTTCAGGATAGCTACAATTTGGGATTTCTAAAGGTGCCGGTGGTTGGGAGAGTTGGCTGTGTAATGCAGGGAAAATACTTCCTGTAATTGTACAATACATCTGTATTACTTTGTGCATTTACAATAGCAGAGTGAAAATGTAATATTTATTTTTGAAAAGTATGCCCAGCATGGATAGATGAAAATTTGGATAACATTCCTGTACATGTGTGAGGTAGACAAGACAAAATTCCTAAGAGCCTTAATTTATTTATTACTTTCCTTTCTGCTATTTTCGGTGTTTCCACTGACAGAATGAAAAACCTGCACACAATTTGGCTACAGAGGAATGAAATCATTCACCTACCAGAAGCCATCAGTAAACTGGAAAATCTTGGCACTCTAGTTCTAACAAGCAACAAGCTAGAGAAAATCCCAGTGTGCATGGAAGAAATGATAAATTTGAGGTAACAAAGCACTGGAAATCAGTCATTCCATGTGCATTTGGTGATCAGTGTCTCTCTGCTTATTGATTTTAACAGTTGGAAAATTGCTGGCTAGTCCCTGAAGCAGAAAACCAGTTGATTCTTCACAAAGACATTCATGATATGTGAATCGAGAGAGAATCTTAGAAAATTATGAGTATTGCATTGTAATAACTCATTAGGAAGCTGCCATTAAAGTTGAATTTATTTACAAGTTCATGCTTAACATAGTATCTCACTCTTAGTACAGACCTCGCCGGGATAGGTCTCACAAGGCCCTGAGTTGGGCCTGCTTTTAGTCTACTCAAAGCAAGTCCCAGGTAATTGGCCTCCGTCCCCTACATGGGAGTTCTTACTTCCATGAGTCCCATGGGGGAGGATTAAATACAGTTTCTTCTGTGGTCCTTGTGGAGTTAAAACACGCATCTAGAATTTTCTTATCAATTTCTTGTAATGTCGTAGAGTGAATCCTATCAGATCTTGACAATTTGCCTTTCTTAAGTCCCATTATTTTCTCAATTAACATTTTGAGCCTCTGCAAGTCTGTGAAGTTCTTCTCTTTGACTTATTTGTACACTGCTTTGTACTGCTAGTATTTTTCTTCTACTTTAATTGTAAAAACAGATACAAGGTAGTTAATAAGAAGTCTGCCATTTCCTTATTGTCCATTATAGTCTCACCTGCATCTACCATTAATGGCGAATTTGCTGTTCTTACTCAAACTTATTAAAATCTTCACTGTTACTGTTAGCTTTGATGTCCCTTGTAAGTTTTTCATGTTTCTTTTTGCACCAGTTATTACTTTCTTTGTTGCTTTTAAAAATTCATTCTCTATTACGCCAATGTTAATTTTGTGTCAGTCATGATTTAATTGGTAGCACTCTCACCTCTGAGTCAGAAGTCCCACTCTAGGACTTGAGCACAAAAATGAAGGTTGATTCTCCTGTGCAGTAGTGTCAGAGGTGCAGTCTTTCAGATGGACATTAAACCGAGGCCCGATCTGTCCTCTCAGGTAGATGCAAGATCTCATGGCACTAATTCGAAGAAGCGCAGATGGGTTAATCTCTGATCTCCTGGGCAATATTAATCTCTCAATTAACATGATAAAAACAGATTTGTCATTGGTCACATTGTTGTTTGTTGGACTTGCTGCTGTCTTTCCTACATTACAACAGTAACACTTCCAAAGTACTTCATTGGGTGTAAATTGCTTTGAGACATCTTATAGTCTTAAAAGCTGCTATATCAATGCAAGTCTTTCTTTTTTCTTTTGTAATAGTCTTCTCAGAAGACAAGATTCCCGTTTTCTTTACATTGTCTAAGCCTTTACTTTCAGCTTGATCCTGCCTCTTATTTCTTTTGTTGATTGTGGTTGTATCTAAAAAAGTGGAGTTTGCCATTTAGTGGTATATACAGATTTTGTCGAATAAGCCTATGACCTTGCGGTAGCCGTCCTGACTTTCAGGCAGAAGTTTAATACTCATTACGAACTAGGAATGGAATATAGTTTCTAAATACGGAGTTGAATTTCAGCAGGATACTAATGTTCAGACAGATTGATCACTGCCTCATTGGTAAAATTTCCACCTCTGAGTCAGAAAGGTTGGATTTGTTCCAGATAGTTTGACAAGTGGGACTAACTTATCATTCTGAATTAGTGGGGGCTTCCAATGTCAGATCTTAGATGTATAACAGTGGTTCACAGTGCCAGGATCCTGGGCTTGATTCCCAGCTTAGATCACTGTCTGTGTGGCGTATACACGTTCTCCCCTTGTCTGCATGGGTTTCCTCCGGGTGCTCCAGTTTCCTCCCACAAGTCCCGAAAGACGTGCCTGTTAGGTGAATTGGACATTCTGAATTCTCCCTCAGTGTACCCGTATAGGCGCCGTAGTGTGGCCATAAGGGGATTTTCACAGTAACATCATTATAGTGTTAATGTAAGCATACTTTTGATACTAATGAAGATTATTATTATTATTTGGAGTACTAATGTTATTTTATACTTCCACTGATCATGGGGAACATTACAAAAATCACTGGTTCATCCTCAACTTGATTACTGTGTCTAATTCTGGGCACTACACTTTAGAAATGATGTGGAAGCTCCAGAGAGGATGCAGAATGGGTTTACAGGAATGGTTCCGGGTTGAGGGACTTCAGTTACATGATTGGCTTGGAGAAGGTGGGGTTATCCTTCTTTGAGAAGAGAAGATTGAGAGAAGTTTTGATAGAGGTATTCAAAATTATGAGGGGTCTAGACAGAAATAGATAGAGAGAAATTGTTCCCATTGGTGGAAATTCGGAACTAGAGGATACCAAATTAATGTGAATGGAATGGCAAAAGAATTAATGGCGACATGAGGAAAAGCTTTTTCACGTAACTAATGGTTAGGATTTGGAATGCATTGCCTGAGTGTGGTGAAGACAGATTCAATCAGAGAGCTGCCATGGACACATTGAGCCAAATGGTTGACTTTTATGATGCTAAAGAATGTCTATCATTGATCTGATGTGGTTAATGTATTTGAAAGGTTTGTGAATCTGAGGGATAATCCTCTTCAACTCCACATAACTCTACCCCAGTGTGTAAACCCAGAGGAAGAGGAAGACCGTGAATTATTTGGGATAGAATTTATGCAAGCCTACATTCAGGAATTAAAAAATAGTGAGTAAAAGGACATTTTATCTTCAATTTAGTGTGAGAAAATTTTAAAGGGACATGAGTGGTACTACTAACAATTTATGTACCTGAGGAATAAAATGGACGTACTTAATTAACAGATACTTTGCCATATCGTCTACATGGATTACTTGTGAAACCTTTCCAAAAATAGCATTGGTATAACCATGGTGGTAGCTGCATTTTACAATTAATTGTATCACTGATTAAATTGTTTTGTGACTCAGCACTCGTAACAAAAATAAGATATTGTAACTTCAAATCAAGTTATAGTCAGTGGGCATCATTCATCATGAAAGCATTGTGTTAAAAATTCCTCTTTGCACAATTTGTAACAGAATTATTAATATGTTTGGAAATATCACACTTACCATTTCAAACAAATAGAGTTCACAGAAAATATCTTCTCTATTATTCATTGAATAATTGAATTGTCTATAAAGTAGCACACTATAAACAAACATAACAACAAAGTTATTTATTTTGTTTTTCAGGCAAAACAAAAACTTACACCTCAGATCTGTCAGTTACCCTGGAGGCTGAAATGTCCCACTGAAATCAAGCTGCCTTCACTTGCAAAGCAAATCCTAGATTAAAAGACAACAGTGTACAGCTTTATATTCATCATTTGCGTAAACTTGAGTGAATTCTTCAAAACTGTTGTGAAATTATGATCTGAAAGTGCCTCTTTGAAGTGGACGGAGATGAAAAAAGACCTAATAAATGAAGATTGCACAGCTGAAAGCTATTCTGGTTACCGTGAGCAGTATAGTACAAATGTGTTACAAGACATGGGGAATCCAGGAAGAGTTAATGACAGTACAATGAGTGGAACACATTGCTTAACAGATAATGTTACAAGGAATCTACCAGCAAGATTTGTTTAACAGTTTACAATACATCAACTGTTGAGACTCACTTCAGAGTTCTCGCCTTGCTGAATCTTTGGAAGGGGAACAGCTGTGAGCAGGACATTTTCTAGGGAGATGCCGGGACTAGTGTAATACTGCAAAGCTGAATCGAATCCTTGCTGCTTCAAATACCAGATCCGTCCCTGGTCTATCAATCGCTTGCACAGGCGACCCAAATGTTCTCTTTCTTCTCCAGTCAGTGTTCTGATGAGGAATTAAAATAAATAAGTGAACAGCTGAAGAATATTTTTTTTTGTGCAGTTGAAGTGGGATCACCTGTCTTTACCTCATCCACTTGCATTGTGCAATACTCCCAAAAACTGATTAATTGTACAATTTCTGAGTTTACTAGATTCTGTCACACCATAATTTGCTGGCACAAAACCTTCCATTCCTAGCTGAGATAATTCAGTTTTTGGTTCTGAAAACGAAAATCGCTTATTGTCACAAGTAGGCTTCAAATGAAGTTACTGTGAAAAGCCACATTCCGGCGCCTGTTCGGGGAGGCTGGAACGGGAATTGAACCTTGCTGCTGGCCTGCCTTGGTCTGCTTTCAAAGCCAGCAATTTAGCCCTGTGCTAAACCAGCCCCTGTCTATTTCTAAGTTTAAAAAATAGTTAACGATGTGTGGGAATCACTGGCAAAGCCAGCATTTATTGTGCATTCCTTAAATGGCTCAAGTAGATGGTGGTGAGCTGCCTTCTTGATCTGCTGCAATATGTAGTGCCGGTACTTTCAACTGTACGGTTACGTAGCGGGTTCCAGGACATTGACCCAGCGAAGATGAAGGAGCCATGATAATATTTTCAAGTCAGGAAAGTGTGTGACCTGGGGAGAAATTTGGAGGTGGTGGTGCTCCAATGCATTTGCTACCCTTATCCTAAGTAGTAGAGATCCTAAGTGGCAGAGATAGATCGTTGTTGAAGAAACTTTGATGTATCCTGTAGATAGTACATACTATAGCATCAAACTGCAACCAGTAGAGGATGATTAAAATAATGGATGTGTGAAAATCAAGTCTGCTGCTTTGTCCTGGGTAATGTTGAGCTTCTAGAGAGGTATTGGAGAGCTGCACTCATCCAGTAAAGTGACTAACTCTGGACTTGTGTCTTGTCGGTTGTGGAAAGGATTTGGAGAATCAGGAGTTGAGTCACTCGCTGCAGAATTTCCAACTTCTGACCTGCTCTTGTAGTCACAGAATTTATGTGACTGGTCCACTCAAGTTTCTAGTCAACAGTGACCCCCAAGATCTTGATGATGGGGAAATTAGACAATAATAATGACACTGATTGTCAAGAGATGATGGCTGGATTCTCTCTCTTGTTGCAGTTCGTCATTGTTTGGCACTTGTGTGGCTCAAATGTTACTTGGCACTTCACAACCCATGCCTCAATCCTGTCCCGGTCTTGCTGCATGCAGGCATGGACTGTTACATTGGGGGCAGTACTCCGGCTGCATTGTGCCTGGCACAAATCCCGTAATGTCGGGAGAATTGTAGAAGTGCCCCAAAACAGGATTTATGTCGGGCACAGCTGATCACCCTTAATTTACATTCATTTTAATCTCAAAGTCGAATGCAGCGCTTGGGTGGAAATCTCCTGGTCCTTAAAAGCAGGGACCAGGTGCTATGAACTCCGGTGAGAGCAAGAAACTGAGTACCCCTCTCTACTTATTTCCAGGGAGCACAAGGGCACAGTAGCTGCTGGCTAGATGCTGTGGGGGTCCTTCAAGGGGGCTGGGGGACTAGGGCTGGAAGGGGCCAGGTTGAGGGTCTCCCCAGGGATGGGGGTCGCTTTGGGTTGGTGAAGCCTTGAAGCCTGCTGCTTTTCATGCTTAACATCCCGTAACAGAGAAAAACACAGTTGAAGCTTGTCTGTCCTAAAATCTCTCACAGGCCAGAGGCATTTGGCAGCATGTTTCTTGGAAAAGCATTTAACTCCCCATGAAGTTTCAATAGGATCTGTGGTTTCAATGTTGCAGTATGCCTTATTTTATCCCTTAGTATTGGTTGCTTATATACTATTTAACTCCCCTTGAAGGTTCAATAGGCTCTGTGGTTTCAATGTTACAGTATGCCTTTTACCCTTTTGTACTTGGTTGTGTACATTAAACTTCGCACTCATTGACTTTTATAAGCTTCTTAATTGACAGCTGAAGGCTATCTTAAAGGAGGCATTAGCTTTGCTTGATTTTATAGCACTTCATGGTCCATTTACTCAGAAATGCTTCCTCTTTTGAGCAGGTGTCCTGTCTGACCGCATTTTTTCTATAGTGGATTTTTTCTACTTTGAAGTGCTTCCTAGAAAGACCAGGTGCTCTGTCTGGGTGTTTTCTTTTCATTGTGGATTTTTTTCTACTCTGAAGTGCTTCCCAGAAAGAGTGTTCTTTCTGACAGCAAATATTTTAGACTGGATCTTTTTCAACCTCTGATGCCTGAACAGCATACCTGTACTAGCGGTACTTGTCTGCCATAGAAGCAGCTGGCACCACTCAACATTAAAATGAAAGGGTTCCTCAATGAGGACCTGCTCACAGCCAAATTCACTGGATAGATAATGACCACAACAGGGAGTTTGGAGGATTTTAGAGCCCTCAGGTGGTCAAGGACATAGCTGGACAGCACCCTGCACTGCCGCCTGGTATCCTGGCAGTGCCAATCTGACAGTGCTAAGGGGTGGAGTCTAAAGGGGGGGGAAACTTTGGCCACCCCATAGCAGGGTGTTACTCACTTGGTGGAGGGGACCAGATGTTAGCGATTGGGGGCGGGTGGGGGGGGGGTGTCTTTTCTGATGGTGAGGGCTGAAATTGGGATGCCCTTTAAAAATGGCGTCATGATCTCTGATGATTCAGCCTTGTCGTGTCTTCAGGTTTCACCCATCAAATTTTCCGCGTGAATCACCCCTGGCTCCAAGTAAATGATTAGTGTGGGAAGATCTCGATGGGAATCGTGCCTCACAGCTAGCACAATTCGCACCGACTTTCCCGTCTGAAATAACACTTAGTCGTTTTTTTGGGAGAATTCCTCCCATTGCCTGAGGAGTTGTGAATGGTGCTGAACTATGCGCAACTATCAGTAAACATTTTCACTTCTAATTGCATGATGCAGGGAAGGTAACTGATGAAACAGTTGAAGATAATTGAGCCTAGGACACTGCTATGAGGAACTCTTGCAGCAATGTCCTGAAGTTGGGATGACTGGGCTCCAACCACCACAAACATCTTCATTTGTGTTTGTCTCTAACAAGTGGAGAGTTTTCCAGATTCTCAGACTTTAATTTTGCTAGGGCTCCTGGATGCCACACTTAATCAAACACTGGGGTATCAAAGGCAAACACTCTCACCTCAGCTCTTTTGTTATGTTTGGATGAAGACTGTAAGGCCGGGAGATGAGTGATCCTGATGGAACCAAATTGAGATTTGCAGAGTAAGTTCTTGGTAACTGCTGCCAGACAGCACTGTCAACAGCATCTTCCATGACTTTGCTGTTGATTGACAGCTGGCCAACTGAGCATTAAATGGCTGAATTAGATTTGTCCCGCCTTTTAGACAAGACATTGTTCCACTTTTTCGATGTCATAGCTGTACTGGAATGGCTTTGCTAAAGGCACAACCAGTTCTGGAGCATAGGAGGAGGCCGAGATGACACCTATTTTTTAAAAATAAATTTAGAGTACCCAATTTTTTTTCCAATTAAAGGGCAATTTAGCATGGCCAATTCACCTACCCTGCACATCTTTGGGTCGTGGGGGTGAGACCCACGCAGACACATGAGAAAATGCAAACTCCACACGGACAGTGACCCAGAGCTGAGATCGAACCTGGGTCCTCGGAGCCGTGAGGCAGCAATGCTCACCACTGCGCCACTATGCAGCCCCATGGCTCATCTATTTAGCACTTAGATTCATAGATTCAGAGAATTTACAATGCAGAAGGAGGCCATTGGAAAGAGCACCCTACTCAAGATCATACCTCCACTCTATCTCCCTTAACCCAGTAACACCACCTAACCTTTTTGGATACTAAGGGCAAACCGGAGCACCCAGAGGAAACCCACACAGACACGGGGAGAATGTGCAGACTCTGCACAAACAGTGACCCAAGCCGGGAATCGAACCTGGGACCTTGGTGCTGTGAAGCAACTGTGCTACCGTGTCACCCATGGCTCATCTATTTAGAACTTCTGCCTGAAGATGCCTGCGAATGCTTCAGCCACGTCTTTTACGCTTAGATGTTGTGTCGGACCGTTATTGGGGGTGGGGATGTTCATGGAGTTTTTTTCCTCTTTGATTCAAGTGTCCACTACCATCCACAATTGGTTATGGCAAAACTGCAAATCTTTTGGTATGGGATCATTGTTTTTGATTATGCTGCTTCTTCTGTTTAAATGAATGTAATCCTGTGTTATAGCTTCACAGGTTGGCCCTTGCTGTTCCTAACATGCTCTTCTGCATTCCTCCTTGAATTGAGGTCAGTCTTCTGGCTTGATGGTAATGGTGAATGTGATATGCTTTGCCATGAGGTTATACAGTTTCTGGTGGAATACATTTCTGCTGCTACTGATTGCCCATAGTAGTTCATGCATGCCTGAGTTTCTAGATCTGTTCTGAATCTATCCCATTTAACATTGTGACAGTGCCACACAACATAATGAATGGTTTCTTTAGCACTGCTGCCTCACTGCACCGAGGACCCGGGTTCGATCCCAGCCCCGGGTCACTTGTCCGTGTGGAGATTGCACATTCTCCAGTGTCTGCAAGGGTCTCACCCACACAACCCAAAGGTGTGCAGGGTAGGTGGATTGGCCACGCTACATTGCCCCTTAATTGGAAATTTAAAAAAAAATAATGGACATTTTTTACAGTGGGAAGACACTATTTTATCTTAAAAAGGACAATGCGCTAGTCACTCCTACCAATCCTGGAAAGATGTATTGGCTCCCGGTTGATTATTGAGGATGAGGTCAAATAGGTTTATCCCTCGTGTATAATCTCTCTAACAGACAGACCTTCAGGACTCAGCCAGCTTAGTCAGTAGCATTGTTACCGAGCCAATCTTAGTGAGGGTCAATAAAGCCCCCCACCCAAGGAATGATAAATTTGATTAGATAGTTTAAACAGGTTAGTTCCATTAGCTGTTAACTAGTGGCATTGAAATTTCTAGTTCAAATCCTTTCAATTTAAGTGGCATTGAAGTCCATGCATCCATCAAGATAAATCATTAAAAATTCCAAAGTACCGATATGAAAAGAATATGGGCACCTTTGGTAAATCCCCTTATTCTAACCATTCTTACAACCATATCATTATTGTATCAAATTTCTTGCAATAGTTCTAAAATCATTTTACTATTTTAAAAATACCTGAATGACAAGTGATACAGTTAATGCTAATGCAACTAAAACAAATCTTGGAATTTTATGTGGAAAAAGACTAATTGACATGAGCTGGCAACTTAAATGGCAGCTCAGATAAAGGCCTTGGAACAGGCCACCTACTTTCTCATTCAATTAGAAAGTAAGAGACGGCATGGAAACAGTGCACACTAATTTACAGCAATGGTGGGCAACATGCGGCTCATCAGGGTTCTATGTGCGGCCCACCGGACATTTTGTTGACTATTGCCCTCATGCAGGGTTGTCAAATTCTGCTGGTTTCTATCGCGTACCTTTTTTTTAACCAGTTTGACTGAAGTGATACGTATATAGAGCAAGGGCACGTGAAGTGCACACAACATTGACTGTGTGAGAGCTGTGCACTCCCTCCGCATCCAATCAACCATAAATATTTCTTTTGTTTCAGCCACTTGAAGTTGATAACAGTTCTATTAATATATGAATCATTAAGCATTTTCAATAACTTATTACAAAATAGTCAGCATGTAGTAAATGTATTTAATCCTATTTAAGGGTCATAGTTTAAAAAAATAAATTTAGTGTACCCAATTCATTTTTTCCAATTAAGGGACAATTTAGCATGGACAATCCACCTACCCTGCACATCTTTGGGTTCTGGGGGCAAAACCCATGCAAACACGGGGAGAATGTGCAAACTCCACACAGCAGTGACCCAGAGCGGGGATCAAACCTGGGACCTCGGCGCCGTGAGGCAGCAAGGCAAACCCACTGCGCCACCGTGCTGCCCTCTTTCAAGGATCATAGTTAGTGAACATGTCCAATTTTAATCTTGTGGCCCACTGTGTTGAAGGAAGGCCATTCATGGTGGCCCACTTACTAGCCTAGGTTTCCCATCACTGCTTTACAGCTTCCTCAAAAAGCCTTTGGGAAATTCCAATAAAAAAATCCTTGTTAGATTTCTGTATAATGAGTTGACTAAGATCAGCTGAAATAGTTGTAGAGCAATATAATTAGAGAAAATCAGCCAAGGTTCCTTTTAGTTTTTGAGTAACTATCTGCTGGAATGTGTACACTTGTGTGTTTCCACACATTGCCACAGTCGTATCACACACAAACAGCAAAATGGTGAGTCTGGCAAGTGACGTGTGTGCTCATCCACATAGAAGATGTCAAAATGGGTTTTTGCAGCAAAATTTCTGAAATTAGATAAACCAGTACTGGGTGTTTATGTTCAGTTTGTGGTTAAAATTTAACAGATAATTTAATTAAGTGACCTTAAATTAAGTGGAGTAGGCTGTATATAAATTTCAACCTTCCAAACCATTGGAGGAACTGTAGCGCCAACGTTTCTAATTCAGACAACACTACTACTAAATTGTACTACTACTTTAAAAGTTTCTAAAATATAGCTGTTGCAATATATTAGACAATTAGATGCATACCCTTCATAAGCAAAGCTTTCCTCATCAAAATCATGCTCTTCCAGCTGCACCTTCTGATTTGCTTTGCCAAATTCTGCTTCACCCACGTCAATGGAATGCTGTTTCATGCCACAGGTGGCCCAGCTTGACATACGTTGGAAGATCCTAAAATCTTCCGCACCAAGACCTTGTGAGGAGAAAAAACCCTTGCCTACATAGTGCTTCCACTCACATCTGTGATGACAACACAGTGCAATGGCAACTCCCACGACTGGCAGGCTATTTGCAGCATTCTGTACAGTACAATTAGAAAGACTCGTAGGATCTCCTACAGTCAACATTTCATCACTCTTCAATCTTTTTTCTGGTGGTTCCTTGCCAGTATCTTCCTGGTTTGTTATGCAACTTTCCATAATACACCTCAGAGCAAGATCTGTGCAATTTAAATAAAAATATACTATTACAAACTTTAAATAACTTACATGGAATGACAACTTCCCCATGTTTTAAAGAACTTTCTGCCTTGTGACAGTATTATACTTCTGTAATCAAGTATTCCAGCTATGTAGATCAGTTCAAAATCTACTCTCAATCAACACATTTCGGTTGTGAAGTTATTACCCCCACTATTTATACATTTCCACATGAAATATAATAAACAGTAGTGAAACATTTGCTGCAAACAAATTGTAGCAGTTAACAGATAATCTCACTATGTCACTCAGGTAGATGCCCAGCTATTGACTGCAGAACTAGGAGCAGATTGGTATCTATTTACATCCATAGCAAAAATCTAGGGCGCGATTCTCCAAAATGGAGACAGAGTGTTCGTGATGGTACGCTGGTTTTTCCGTGCGGCCGCTCGGCCCATTTGGGCCGGAGAATCGGCGGCCCTGCCGCGTATAGCGGCCCGCAACCGACGCCGCGTCAAACGCGCCTGCGCAAATGGCACCGATTCTCCGCACCTCGGAGAATCGCGCGCCGGCGTCGGGGTGGCATGGCGCGGTTGAGGCGATTCTCCTGCCCGGCACGGGGCTCGGAGAATCGTGCCCCTAGAACATAGAACAGTACAGACTTTTTCTATTCTTGAACCAAATTAAGAGAGGTGGCTGAATGGCCAAGAAATTACAGGTATTTTCTTGGCCACATGCTATCACAACTCCATAAACTATTTTAAAAAAGGCCACATGCACAGATTTGTTTTACACTAAATACTGTATGTGAAAAAGCAGAGAATAAAAATGGACTATTTAGTTGCTTGATTCTGCTCATTAGATTATATGCGATTAGCCGTATTACAGTGCAGAAGGAGGCCATTCGGTCCATCCAGTCTGCATTGGCCCTTGGAAAGAGCACTCCACTTAAGCCCACGCCTCCATCCCAGCCCCATAAACTCAGTAACCTTACCTAATCCTTTAGACACTAAGGGGCAATTTAGCATGGCCAATCCACCTAACCTGCACATCTCTGGATTGTGGAAGAAACTGGAGCACCCAAAGGAAACCCACGCAGACACGGGGAGAAAGTGCAAACTCCACACAGTCACCCGAGGTTGGAATTGAATCCAGATCCCTGGAGCTAACCACTGTGCTGCCCGTTCAATCCAACTTAATTAACCCCATGAGCTACATAAATGAGCTACTTAAAAATCATCTCCCGCTTAAATTAATTTTGTTGAAAATCCAGAATATTTGTCCTTGTTTGTAGCTGCCTTATGGTAGCAATGATGGAGGTGACCGTTTGCTATCTGCCCCCAAGCGGTTAATATTCACGTGTGAATCTGGACAGTGTGCATTCAACCAAGGGGTTCGTCATTCTCTACCTAATTTTTAATGTTTTCACAATTCCAGTAATGGGAAGGGAAGGAGGGGTAGTCACCTAAAAGTCCTGGTGACTTTTAAAAAAAAATGTCCACAGATTTCAATTGTACGGGTTGCTGTTGCATTTTGTACCATACTGTACCATCCAAATGTTGGTCAAAGCTAATTAAGATTTAATGCAAAGACAAAATAAAATGCCATTTTGAAGAACAGGGACCTCTAGGATGCCAAAGGTACAAAGTACTCTCCAGCTATGTAATTTATAAATCATATACCCTTGCTCAGTTTTGTCACTGATTTCCAATTCCACTGAAAGCTTCCAATTTAGATTTCCATTTGAGCCTGGTGCCAATCTGATGATGAAAGCTCATCTTGGTGTAGTACCATTTACTCGCTCAAACGTAAGCTATTGGACTGGCTTGAAAGTGGGCAGCACAGTAGCACAGTTGTTTCACAGTTCCAAAAGACAACAGTGCAGTGACGCTTTGACAAAGAGTCATCGGACTCAAAACGTTAGCTCTTTTCTCTCCCTACAGATGCTGCCAGACCTGCTGAGATTTTCCAGCATTTTCTCTTTCGTTTCAGATTCCAGCATCTGCAGTAATTTGCTTTTATCCAGGGTCCCAGTTTCGATTCCCCGCTGGGTAACTGTCTGTGTGGAGTCTGCACGTTCTCCCCATGTCTGCGTGGGTTTCTTCCGGGTGCTCCGGTTTCCTCTCACAGTCCAAAGATGTGCAGGTTAGGTGGATTGGCCATGCTAAATTGCTTAGTGTCCAAAAAGGTGGGGTGGGGTTACAGCGATAGGGTGGAGGTGTGGTCTTGGGTAGGGCGCTCTTTCAAAGGGCCGGTTCAGTCTCGAATGGCGTCCTTCTGCACTGTAAATTCTTGGATTCTATGAAAGTCACCTGACTCATGAAATGTCTACACCAGCTAAGTGTTAAAGCATTGCATTTGGAGTCTTTTACAAAGCATCTAAGGTGAAGTAGGCATGCTTTCGATAGATATCATTTGAATCTATCAATCAGATTATCATTACATATATTTCATATATGCATTATAGTCCATATCATAAAATCATAGAATTTACAGTGCAGAGGCTATTTGGCCCATCGAGTCTGCACCGGCCTTGGAAAAGAGTACCTGACTTAAGCTCATGCCTCCATCCTATGCCTGTCACCCAGTAACCCCACCTAACCTTTTGGACACGAAGGGACAAT
This sequence comes from Scyliorhinus canicula, assembly GCF_902713615.1. Lineage (NCBI taxonomy): Eukaryota > Metazoa > Chordata > Chondrichthyes > Carcharhiniformes > Scyliorhinidae > Scyliorhinus > Scyliorhinus canicula. Next base: position 90,297,853 of record NC_052149.1, read on the forward strand.
GTATCATGGCCAAACCACCTAAATTGCACATCTTTGGACTGTGGGAGGAAACTGGAATACCCGGAGGAACCCCACGCAAGACATGTGGAGAAATGCAAACTCCACAGAGTCACCCGAAGCCGAATTGAACCCGGGTTCCTGGAGCTGTGAGGCAGCAGTGCCAACCATTGTGCCACCGTGCCATCCATATCATTATCTTACTGTTATTATCACTGTCTTTGAGATGTGCATCGTTTAAGTTTTTAATGAATTATGACATACGGTCGGAATAATTATTTTTAAAATAAATAAATAAAGTGGCAATAATGGATATATTTGTATCGGCAACATCAGGGCAGGAGTTAGTACTGCAGATCGACTAAACAGTCAGTTTAATTCTACCTGTCATCTCTCAATAACAATCTGCATCGACATTGTATTTTTATCAATTTCCAATCAACCCAGATGTATCCTCAGCTGATAATGTGAAATTAAACATTTCAGTATATTTTCACATCCTCCAAGATTATTCAGACTGACGGGCAGCACGGTGGTGCAGTGGTTAGCACTGCTGCCTCATGGCACCGAGGATCCTGGCCCCGAGTCATTGTCCGTGTGGAGTTTGCACATTCTCCCCGTGTCTGCGTGGGTCTCATGCCCGCAACCCAAAAAGATGTGCAGGATAGGTCAACCTGTCACGCTACATTGCCTCTTAATTGGAAAAAAAGAACTGGGTACTCTAACTTTATTTTAAAAAAGATTATTCAGACTGTATGTCATAATACATAAAAAATGTAAATGATATCTCAGAGACAGTGTTAATAACAGAAAGATTATGATATGGGTGGTAGGGTGGTTAGCACTGCGGCCTCACTACTCCAGGTTCCTCGGTTCAATTCCAGCCTCGGGTGACTCTCTGAGTGGAGTTTCCACTTTCTCCCCGTGTCTGCGTGGGTTTCCTCCGGGTGCTCCGGTTTCCTCCCACAGTCCAAAAATGTGCAAATTAGGTGGATTGGCCATGATAAATTGCCCCTTACTGGTGGGGTTACTGGGTTATGGGGGAAGGAGCGTATTGGGACTCAGATTGACGTATACAAGAGAAAATAGGATTGCATGCTATAAGTGTTGCCTTATGTGGTACTCAAAAGAATATGAGATTTGCAAAGGGTGCCTGCAATTGCCTAATGTTAAATATGAAGGCTTACTTCATGTCCATACTCAGGATTTCATTAAATTCAATCATACCTGTAGCAGCTCCACACAAATGTTTGCCAATTCCAACAACAGGCAGTCTTTCTTTCACAAGAAGGGGCACCTTACCTGTAACATGATATTAATCCTGTTATAATCAGAAAATAGGACAACCTTTTATGAGTAGAACAAAAATATTAGTACGGAAATGTACAAAATTTAAACTTACCTAAGCTGAGATCTTCAATGTCAATGTGAAGCCGCTCAAACATTGAGCCTTGACTTTTATGTTTACCATCTACCTTTAAAAGATAATATTACATTTGCTGAGTTAATTTACTGAGATTTCTGGAATATTGGGTGGGATTCTCTGATCCTGAGGCTAAGTGTTGACACCGTCGTGAACGCCATCGCGTTTTACGACGGCGTCAACAGGCCCCCAGGAGCAGCGATTCTGAGCCCTACAGAAGGCCAGCACAGCACTGGAGCGTCCCACGGCGCTTCAGCTGCTGATACCGGCCTCAAATGGGCGCCGCGGGTCTGCGGATGCGCGCTGCGACCAGCGCGAATGCACGCATGCGCAGTGGCTTCCTTCTCCGCAGGGCAACATGGCATAGGGCGACAGGGGCCGGCGCGGAGCAAAAGAGGCCCCCAGCCCGAGAGGCTGGTCCGCCGATCGGTAGGCCCCGATCGCGGGCCAGGCCACAGCGGAGGCACCCCCCACGCTCACCGGAGAATCGGCGGACTGGCGTTGCGGTGGCATCGCGCGATTCGCGCCCGGCGATTCTCCAGCCCGACGTGGGCTGAGAGAATCCCGCCCATTATTTCAAGCAGATAATCAATAATTGTCACCTGATTACAGCAAACTATTACCTTGAAACGCGTACTGGCTCTCTCCACAAGGAGGAAATAAACATTTTTGGCATCTTGCAAAGCGAAATCTATCCAATGGGACAACTTTCCCCGTCCAGCACCGAACTCCACAAAACATCGGTTTGATCCAAGCAAACTCAGTCTTTCCAAATTACCAGTCAGTGAAGCCTGGAACATTACAATGTAGTTCCCAATGGGTTAACAGCATAAGATTCCAATTAAATCAGATAAAATATATACTTTTATGATCCCTTCCCCAAGAATTGCTCAATGTTTAAATTTGTTAGCCATCGAGATTAAGAAGGTGCTAGGTTCAATTCCTCCAGTTTTGGATAAATTAGCTGATCTCGATCAGAAATTACCATAGAAGTGCTACCTGTGGCTTCACTACTCTGAATCAGAAGTGGCAAAGTAATTGAGGAAGATCACAACTAAAATTGACAGATCCAGGTGAGAAACAACATGAATCCAGAAAGGCTGGAATAACCTTAATACTGAGATGACTTGGGGTTTGTTCAGTATATAAAGTTCAGTTTTATAGAAATTCTCTGAATGACTTCCGTGCCTAACAAAAGAAACATCATGGATTTCTTAAAATGTAAATGTTACCATTTAACTGTTTTAAAACTTCCCTGTAAGCACAATCATTTACACAGAAAAGCAGATACATCTCCTTTTTGGAAGCATTGGAGTACAATTAGCCCTTCCCCTGGTTCAAGCAATAAATTGTACACTAGAGCTAAACACACAAACAAGTTTTTATTTCAAATCATAGAAACTGCTATATCCTACCTGTTGCTTCAAATGCTTAAAGGCAGAATCTCCATTTTTGGGATCATTCAGAGCTTCCTGCAATGCTATGTGAGTTAATGTTTGGTCTGTCAGCTTAGAATTCAAACCTGCAGATAATTAAAACAGATATTTTGAAAAGCAAAGTAACACTAAGTAAACCTAATTAATAAATTTAGTTTTGAAATTGCTTTGGGTGAGACATTCTTATTAAAAACACTTGCAAGGGCTGTCTCCCAAATCTGTACTTTTTTTCTGGAGCTCCATGCATGAACCTCTCTTTCAGGTTTTGCCTCTTTCATAGCAGTGAAACAGCTCTTATCAAAGTCACAAATGACATCCTCTGTTACTGTGACCACAGTGCACCCTCCCTCCTTGTAAAAAAAATGTATTTTATTCCAAACATATTCAAAAAATACAAAAACATAAATAATCTGGGGAATCTCCCCAACTCACAGTTTTACAGTCTGTACAAGTTTTTCCCCTTATTCACCCTGTGCCCTCCACGGCAAACAATTCCTCGGACATGGCCACGAACAATCCTCACCATGTCTCAAAGTCTTCTGCTGATCCCCTCAGTTCAAAATTAAATTTCTCCAACCGGAGGAAGTTGTACAGCTTCCCTAGCCAGGCCATCACCCCCGGCGGCATAGTCGACCGCCATTCAGCAAAATTCTTCGCCAGGCAACCAGAGGCGAAGGTCACAACATTAGCCTTTCTCTCCTCCATCAACTCTGGCATTTCCAAGGTGGTTCGGTGGCGCAGTGGTTAGCACTGCTGCCTCGCGGTGCCAAGGTCCTAGTTTGATCCTAGCCCCAGGTCACTGTCCGTGTGGAGTTTGCACATTCTCCCTGTGTCTATGTGGATCTCACCCCCAAACCCAATGATGTGCACGGTAGGTGGATTGGACAAGCTAAATTACCCCTTAATTGGAAAAAAAAGAATTGGGTACTCTAAATTTTATTTTTTTAAACCGCCGATATCTCAAAAATCACCACCATCGGGTCCAGCCTGACATCCACCCCCACAATCGTTGCTAGCATCTCGAACACTCCTGCCCAGTATTTCTCTAGCCTCTCACTGCACCAGAACATGCGCGTGGTTTGCTGGTGCTCGCCCACGCTCCCTGGAAAAACCCACTCATCCTCGCCCGAGTCATGTGCACTCTGTGTACCACCTTAAACTGTTTCAAGCTCACCCTCAAGACATGAGGAGGTCGAATTCACCCCACGTAGTGCCTCACTCCACACTCCCCAACCTATCACCTCCCCCAACTCCTCCACCCTTCTCCTTGGTCCTCACCACTTGCATTCTCCCCTGCTCGCCAGCCACCCAGATCCGATCCTCCCCTTCCACGTCCGGAAGCAGCAACCGTTCCAATAGGGCATACTTGGGCAGCCTGCAAAACCCTTTCCACACCTACCTTGCAAAGTCCTTTACTTGTAAATACCTAAATTCACTTCCCTTCGGGAGCTCTACCCTCTCCCACAGCTCTAGACTTGTAAACTTCTCTTCCAAATACAAATACCTCGCCCTCACCAACCCCACCTCTCTTCACCTCCTGTACATACCATCCGGCTTAAACCCATGGTTATCACACAACGGCACTAACACCAACATCCCCTCCATCCTAAAGTGCCTCCTCAGCTGGTTCCATATCCTAATCGTGGCCGCACCACCTGGCTCTCCGTGTACCTCCTCGATACCAGCGGTAGCGCTGCTGTTGCCATGGCCCTCAGGCTGGGCCCCTTGCAAGACTCTTTAAAAAAATATATTTTTATTCTCCTCCTTTTTCACATTTTCTCCCAAATTTACACCCGCCAACAATAAACAATAATCAGTAACAAATATGTCAATCCCCATATCAATAACAATGATCCCATCCTACCACCAACCCCCAAACATTAGCCCGCATGTTCACATAAACAAATGACAAAAAGGAATCACCCATAGTCACCATTAACACACACAGTCCCCCTCCCCTCTTCTTCCTTCCTAACCCATTCCGACCACTCTCCTTCCCACCATCGCCTCACTTTCTCCAATGCCACCACCCAATCACTGTGTTCAGAGATCACCCGCTCCCATCTCCTACATCTGCGACCCCTGTGCCTCCAAACATTTCTCAACCCTCTACATTGAGCCTTTCAGGGGTGAAACTGCTCCCTTGGTGGCCTTTGATTAGTCTCCTGCATTTCCTTTCTTTGTTGGCGAAACTCCTCTTTAATGAATGGCATCAGCTGCTCCTGGATTTTTTCAACCTGCGCTGACCCTTCTGCCTCCACCATCTTCCTAATTGCTACTGCGCCACAGGTCTCTCCCAGATCCTTGGCCAGGTCTTTCACCTTCTTCTGCCGGGTCTGATAACCAGCAGACATGCAACTCCCGGGGGGGAACTTCTCCTCCACACCTTCAGCTACACTTTCCCGTCAAAATTCTCCCGTTTTCGGCTAAAAAGAGCTCAGATCTACACCTTTGAGCTGGAGCTGTCCTGTGTGCAACCACTCACTCCATGGCCGCCACCAGAAGTCGTGCACCATCCTTCCTTGTTCAAAATTAAGTTCTGCATGAGCAGAATTTTCTCCAATCAAACTTTGGTGAGACCAAACTTATCTCTGGCCACACGCCTCTAAGAACTGTCCCCTCACTATCTATTTCATCTCCCTCTCCAGCAAAGTCAGTAAATTATTAAGTTTAAAAAAGAGTAATTAATAAAAATGACCAGAATACAAGAGGGTCAGATTTTGTTTATCAGACTCAATCTCAGGCACAAGGTGCTCCCTCACCCTTGCCCAACATGAGTTGGTGTGTGTATGTGCTAGTAAGAAAGAGTGAGAAACTGGAGACAAGAAGTAAGGCAGACACACACATCTCTCACTCCCATTAACATACTCACTCTCTCACTCCATTACTTTCCCCCCCTCCCGCCCACACACAGTCCCTCACTCAATCCCACGTACTAACTCTCTCACACACACACCATTCAGCCTCTTCCCCAGGTCCCTCCCCCACACACCCATCTCTGGCCCCATGTTCTGCAATGTTACACTCCAGCCTTCGCATCCAAAATCAATCCCCTTAACAATAACAATGATCCCATCTTCCCACCACCCCAAACAATGGCACACCTGTCAATATATACATCCAATAAAACAGTGTGCACTACATTTTTGATAGTTTTTTTCTTAAATATAATCCTAGGCAACATGATATGCAAATTCTTTAATTTATATAACCTTCCTATAAGGCAAGTTGTGTAAATATATGCATAATACTCACTGCTGGTTGCCTTTAGGAGTTTTTTGATCATTTTCTCCAGTTCTTCTTTGGACAAGGAACAAATAGAAACCTTGAATATGTTTAAGAGATAGAATAATTAATTGCTTTACTGAAGAGAAATTAAAGGTAATCATGAAAGAATACTTTTCTGCTTATCACCTTGTGGGAAGTTGTACCTGTTGTCTGGGTGTCTCCATTGCATCCTCATAACCCCCATTGACCCCTTTAACATAGTAAATCTGAAATAAGAACATAAGAACATAAGAAGTAGGAGCAGGAGTAGGCCATCTGACCCCTCGAGCCTGCTTTGCCATTCAATGAAATCATGGCTGATCTTTTGTGGACTCAGCTCCACTTTCCGGCCCGAACACCATAACCCTTAATCCCTTTATTCTTCAAAAAACTATCTATCTTTATCTTAAAAACATTTAATGAAGGAGCCTCAACTGCTTCACTGGGCAAGGAATTCCACAGATTTACAACCCTTTGGGTGAAGAAGTTCCTCCTAAGGTCAGTCCTAAATCTACTTCCCCTTATTTTGAGGCTATGCCCCCTAGTTCTGCTTTCACCCACCAGTGGAAACAACCTGCCAGCATCTATCCTATCAATTCCCTTCATAATTTTATATGTTTCTATAAGATCCCCCCGCATCCTTCTAAATTCCAACGAGTACAGTTCCAGTCTACTCAACCTCTCCTCGTAATCCAACCCCTTCAGCTCTGGGATTAACCTGGTGAATCTCCTCTGCACACCCTCCAGTGCCAGTATGTCCTTTCTCAGGTAAGAAGACCAAAACGGAACACAATACTCTAGGTGTGGCCTCACTAACACCATACACAATTGCAGTATAACCTCCTTAGTCTTAAACTCCATCCATCTAGCAATGAAGGATAAAACTCCATTTGCCTTCTTAATCACCTGTAAACCAACGTTTTGCGACTCATGCACTAGCACACCCAGGTCTCTCTGCACAGCAGCATGTTTTAATATTTTATCATTTAAATAATAATCCCGTTTGCTGATAACCTCACATTTGTCAACATTGTATTCCATCTGCCAGACCTGAGCCCATTCACTTAACCTATCCCTCTGCAGACTTCCGGTATCCTCTGCACTTTTTGCTTTACCACTCATCTTAGTGTCGTCTGCAAACTTGGACACATTGCACTTGGTCCCCAACTCCAAATCATCTAGGTAAATTATGAACAATTGTGGGCCCAACACTGATCCCTGAGGGACACCACTAGCTACTGATTGCCAACCAGAGAAACACCCATTAATCCCCACTCTTTGCTTTCTATTAATTAGCCAATCTTCTATCCATGCTACTACTTTACCCTTAATGCCATGCATCTTTATCATATGCAGCAACCTTTGGTGTGGCACCTTGTCAAAAGCTTTCTGGAAATCCAGATATACCACATCCATTGGCTCCCCGTTATCTACTGCACTGGTAATGTCCTCAAAAAATTCCACTAAATTAGTTAGGCACGACCTGCCCTTTATGAAACTATGCTGCGTCTGCCCAATGGGACAATTTCCATCCAGATGCCTCGCTATTTCTTCCTTGATGATAGATTCCAGCATCTTCCCTCCTACCGAAGTTAAGCTCACTGGCCTGTAATCACCTGCTTTCTGCCTGCCTCCTTTTTTAAACAGTGGTGTCATGTTTGCTAATTTCCAATCCGCCGGGACCACCCCAGAGTCTAGTGAATTTTGGTAAATTATCACTAGTGCATTTGCAATTTCCCTAGCCATCTCTTTTAGCACTCTGGGATGCGTTCCATCAGGGCCAGGAGACTTGTCTACCGTAAGCCCCATTAGCTTGCCCATCACTACCTCCTTAGTGATAACAATCATAGCAAGATCCTCACCTGTCATAGCTTCATTTCCAACAGTCACTGGCATGTTATTTGTGTCTTCCACTGTGAAGACCGACCCAAAAAACCTGTTCAGTTCCTCAGCCATTTCCTCATCTCCCTTTATTAAATCTCTCTTCTCATCCTCTAAAGGACCAATATTTACCTTAGCCACTCTTTTTTGTTTTATATATTTGGAGAAACTTTTACTATCTGTTTACTCTCATAATCTATCTTACTCTTTATAGCTTTTTTAGTAGCTTTCTGTTACCAACCCCTAAAGATTTCCCAGTCCTCTAGTCTCCCACTAATCTTTGCCACTTTGTTTGCTTGAATATGAGAAAGAAAGTAGGAGTAACAAGGATTAGAGAGAGTAAAGAAATTAAATATATTATTTTTTTATTGTATGAATCTGTATGTGGCCTCTGTTAGATTGAAAGAACAAAAATGTGTAAATAAAATTTTTTAAGAAGTTGTCTTTCTGGCAGGTACACAGGAATAGATGTAAACCATTCAGTTACTCAGCCTGTTCTGCCATTCTATTAAAACATGGATGTATTCAACCTCATTTACCTGCCTCTTCTCTACATCCCCTGATATCCTTATCAAGCAAAAATCAAAGAATCATAGAATCTCTATAATGCAGGAGGCCATTCGGCCCATCAAATTTGCACGGACTCTTCAAAAGAGCACTCTATTCATATCCACTCCCGTGTCCACCCAGACCTATCCCCGTAACCTAATCTGCATTTCCCTGGACAGTAAGGCGCAATTTGTCATGGTCAATCTACCTAACCCGCATGACTTTGGATGTGGGAGGAAACAGGAGAATCCAGGGAAAACCCGCGCAGATGCAAGAACACAGACTGTGACCCAAGGCGGGAATTGAACCCGAATCCCTAGCACTGTGAGGCAGCAATGCTAACTATTGTGCTACCGTCTATCAATACTAGTCTTGGAAATTTTAAATGGCATTGTAGGTTACCACAGCAATACATTCTGCTTAAATTCATCCTCAATTCTGGTGGGAACCTACTTAATAATGATGACAAACAAAATTTTGCACAAATCACATTGAGCTTTCCTTATTGCTCTGATAGAAAGGGTGGCCCAACCTGCACTCTGAATACTAAACTTCCTCCTCAACCAAACTCTTAGTCACCAAATTTAATGGTTTCAACTCCTGCTTGTTGTCCACTTACCTCTACTCAAGGCTGACATTTAAATGCACGTTGTTTCATTGTGATGGTGCTCCATTCTCTTGTTAACTCATAACTAAATTGACTTGTTCACCACATGTGGGTGTTTAACATGATTATGATTAACACTTGTTGGACTTTTCATAAATATTGGCAAGAAACAAAAGCCAAACTTTGTGGGTGGGATTCTCCCCTAACCGGCGGGGCGGGCTGTACCAGCGCTGAGGAGTGGCGTGAACCGTTCTGGCGCTGGGCCACCCGGAAGGTACGGAATACACCGCACCTTCAGGGGTTAGGCCGGCGCTGGCGGGGTTGGAACCGCGGCAGCCGGAGGGCTTGGTGCCGCGCAGGTGCGAGTTGGCGCATGCGCAGGAGCGCGTGTGCTGGCGTCATCCCAGCGCATGCGCAGGGGGTTCATCTCCGCGCCGGCCACGGCGGACCGTTACAGGGAAAGAGTGCCCCCACGGCACAGGCCCTGATCACGGGCCAGGCCACTGTGGGGTCCTCCCGGGACCAGAACCCCCCCCCACCCCCCGAGGACTCCGCAGGCCGCCCGCAGAGCCAGGTCCCGCCGGTAAGGACGTGGTCTAATTTACGCCAGCGGGACCGGCCGAAAACGGGTGGCCACTCGGCCCATCGTGGGGCGGAGAATCGGCGGGGGTGCCGCTGCCAATGGCGCCCGACCGGCGCGATGCGATTCCGCCCCCCCACCAAAAAACTGGCGGCAGAGAATCCTGCGGCTGGCAGCGGGGCGGGATTCACGCTGTCCCCGGCGATTCTCTGGCCTGGGGCGGGGGGGTTCGGAGAATCCCGTCCCTTATATTTGCATAAAATCAAAGTTCTCGGGAGTATTTTCTGCAGTCAAAAAGAACTAACATCTTAGAAGACTTACAGGTTTGGGTTTTTCTCTTGAATTGCACTTTTTTAGATGCTTTTCTAGTTTGTCTTCATCAACCGTGCTGTAAAAATATAATTGTATCTTGTATATCATAGCTTCTTATTGGCTAGTCATCAAGACTCCAATCATTTTTACTGATATTTTTGTTTCAGTATTATGAAGTATTTCCAAAGTGCAATTTCATGGAGAACCTACAGCACATATAGCGATTAAATTAAATTAAATTAAATTAAATTAAATCTCACATACTAGTGATGTAGCTAGTGGTGTCCCTCAGGGATCCGTGTTGGGCCCACAATTGTTCACAATTTACATAGATGATTTGGAGTTGGGGACTAAGGGCAATGTGTCCAAGTTTGCGGATGACACTAAGATGAGTGGTAAAGCAAAAAGTGCAGAGGATACTGGAAGTCTGCAGAGGGATTTGGATAGGTTAAGTGAATGGGCTAGGGTCTGGCAGATGGAATACAATGTTGACAAATGTGAGGTTATCCATTTTGGTAGGAATAACAGCAAACGGGATTATTATTTAAATGATAAAATATTAAAGCATGCCGCTGTTCAGAGAGACTTGGGTGTGCTAGTGCATGAGTCACAGAAGGTTGGTTTACAAGTGCAACAGGTGATTAAGAAGGCAAATGGAATTTTGTCCTTCATTGCTAGAGGGATGGAGTTTAAGACTAGGGAGGTTATGTCGCAATTGTATAAGGTGTTAGTGCGGCCACACCTGGAGTATTGTGTTCAGTTTTGGTCTCCTTACTTGAGAAAGGACGTACTGGCGCTGGAGGGTGTGCAGAGGAGATTCACTAGGTTAATCCCAGACCTGAAGGGGTTGGATTATGAGGAGAGGTTGAGTAGACTGGGACTGTACTCGTTGGAATTTAGAAGGATGAGAGGGGATCTTATAGAAACATTAAAAATTATAAAGGGAATAGATAGGATAGATGCGGGCAGGTTGTTTCCACTGGCGGGTGACAGCAGAACTAGGGGACATAGCCTCAAAATAAGGGGAAGTAGATTTAGGACTGAGTTTAGGAGGAACTTCTTCACCCAAAGGGTTGTGAATCTATGGAACTTCTTGCCCAGTGAAGCAGTTGAGGCTCCTTCATTACATGTTTTTAAGGTAAAGATAGATAGTTTTTTGAAGAATAAAGGGATTAAGGGTTATGGTGTTCGGGCCGGAAAGTGGAGCTGAGTCCACAAAAGATCAGCCATGATCTAATTGAATGGCGGAGCAGGCTCGAGGGGCCAGATGGCCTACTCCTGTTCCTAGTTCTTATGTTCTTATACATTTTTCTTTGCTAAACTAGCATTAAAAGTACAATACTGTAACAAGGGATGAGCACAGTAAGAAGTCTTACAACACCAGGTTAAAGTCCAACATGTTAGTTTCAAACACTAGCTTTCGGAGCACTGCTCCTTCCTCGGGTGAATGAAGAGATATGTTCCAGAAACATATATATAGACAAATTCAAAGATGCCAGACAATGCTTAGAATGCAAACATTTGCAGGTAATTCAGTCTTTACAGATCCAGAGATAGGGGTAACCCCAGGTTACAGAAGTGTGAATTGTCTCAAGACAGGACAGTTGGTAGGATTTCGTGAGCCCAGGCCAGATGGTGGGAGTTGAATGCAATGCAAATCCCAGGTCCCGGTTGAGGCCGTACTCAAGTGTGCGGAACTTGGCTATAAGTTTCTGCCCGGCGATTCTGCGTTGTCGCGCGTCCTGAAGGCCGCCTTGGAGACCGCTTACCCGGAGATCAGAGGCTGAATGCCCTTGACTGCTGAAGTGTTCCCCGACTGGAAGGGAACATTCCTGCTTGGTGATTGTCGCGCGATGTCCGTTCATTCGTTGTCGCAGTGTCTGCATGGTCTCGCCAATGTACCACGCTTCAGGACATTCTTTCCTGCAGCGTATGATGTAGACAACGTTGGCCGAGTCGCAAGAATATGTACCGCGTACCTGGTGGGTGATGTTCTCACGTGTAATGGTGGTATCCATGTCGATGATCTTGCACGTCTTGCAGAGATTGCCATGGCATGGTTGTGTGGTGTCGTGGTCGCTGTTCTGAAGGCTGGGTAGTTTGCTGCTAACAATGGTTTGTTTGAGGTTGCACAGTTGTTTGAAGGCAAGTAGTGGGGGTGTGCAGATGACCTTGGCAAGATGTTCATCTTCATCGATGACGTGTTGAAGGCTGCAAAGAAGATGTCGTAGTTTCTACGCTCCGGGAAAGTACTGGACGACGAAGGGTACTCCATCGGTTGTGTAATGTGTTTGTCTTCTGAGGAGGTTGGTGCGGTTTTTTGCTGTGGCGCGTTGTGTCGATTGATGAGTCAAGCGCCATATCCCGTTCGTACAAGGGCATCTTTCAGCGTCTCTAGATGTCTGTTACGCTCCTCCTCGTCTGAGCAGATCCTGTGTATATGGAGGGCTTGTCCATAGGGGATGGCTTCTTTAATCTCCGGGTAAGCGTTCTTCAGGACGCGCGACAACGCAGAATCGCCGAGCAAAAACTTATAGCCAAGTTCTGCACACATGAATGCGGCCTCAACCAGGACCTGGGATTCATGTCGCATTACATTCATCCCCCACCATCTGGCCTGAGCTTGCGAAATCCTACCAACTGTCTTGGCTTGAGACAATTCACACCTCTTTAACCTGGGGTTACCCTTATCTCTGGATCTGTAAAGACTGAATTACCTGCAAATGCTTGCATTCTAAGCATTGTCTGGCATCTTTGAATTTGTCTATAAATATTTTTCTGGAACATATCTCTTCATTCGCCTGGGAAGGAGCAGTGCTCCGAAAGCTAGTGTTTGAAACAAACCTGTTGGATTTTAACCTGGTGTTGTAAGACTTCTTACTGTGCTCACCCCAGTCCAACGCAACAAGGGATCGTAACAAGGGTTGACATCTCTCTAATGCAATTACTATTGTATCTCAGTTGAAGAAAGTACAAAATAATAATGTTAAAGAATATCTTAACCAGCAAATGTCACAGGGTTTAACAAAGTCCAGGAAAAAATGTTTGAGATAAGCATGAAATTGAAGAACACTTGAAAGTGTGGAACAGTTCAAATGAGTAGAACAGTTAGAAACCAAGGTAAAAGACTAGACAGCTCTAAAAACTAAGCTTCGGAATGTGCAAGGTTCTGCAATTCTATAAAGCAGATTAGAAGTTTAGACAAGGTGACTGAATGTGTAGTTGGTGGGTTTGGCAACGTTTTTGCAGCTGAAAAGATATGAAGTAAGGCAATAGGTGCGATTCAGCAACCCTGTTGCGCCCGGTGCCCTGAACGTAACGTGCACACCTGGGTGAAATGAAATACCCGGACGCTAGATTCACCCAGCACCTGGACATAACGGTGGCACCTGGAAGACTTTGCCAGGGTGCCATTTAGTGCTGGTCCACACCAGCTGTAACAGCACCTACAGGCGGTGGGTCTTGCAGGCCACTAGAGACCCGTGGGCGTTTGGGGACAGGGCAGGGCGGCATCCTGGCACTCCCCCTGGCACCTAGGTACTACCAGCCTGGCACTGTTAGAGAGCCACAGTGAACAGAATAGCTTCAGTATTGCCAGTACTAAACTCAAGAAAATTCTGGTTTATGCATCACTTGATGTCAGGCAGCACAGTAGTAGTGTGGAGAATGATGGCAAAGCACAATATTGTTCAGTGCTAATGCAGGTGTTTGTTCATGTTACGGATAATGTAATGCGATGAAAGGTAATGATTAGCAGAAGAAAAGGAAGTGATGAAAGATTTGAGATGACAAATGCACAAAACTGTTGTGACAAACAGGAATATTTTTATACTTATTTATTTCAGTTTTTAAAATAGCTGGACTTAAAATGGAAGCTGCTTTTTCTAACAAATATGGATAGTTGACTTTAAAGAATATGCGTGAGGAAGCAGTGAATCCCAGCAGTCAGTAATCATTTGGCTCAAAGTTACCTTTATTACTATAATACCTTACTTGAAATATTAATAGTAAGACGTCTTACAACACCAGGTTAAAATCCAACAGGTTTGTTTCAAACACTAGCTTTCGGAGCACTGCTCCTTCCTCCTTCCTGGATTTTCACAGGAATTTCTCAACATAAGTTGATAAAAGGGAGAGGAGAAGGAGGCGACTCCCAAATTATGGAACCGCGCCCAAAAAATAGTTGGAAAAGAAGAAATCAAAAGATGGATGGAAACAAAACTCAGAAAGCAGCGGGTTCAATGACAACGAGGCAAAGTTCGGCCGCGTCTGCCTAATGGACAATGGATCAGTTGGTCGAATACTTGGATGGGAAGTTCGCCCAGCATCGCAAGGAGTGTGCCGAGGACCTGATCCAGGCGGTGGCCTCGATTAAGGGGGTGATCGACTGAGTGGAGGAGAAAGTGAAGACTCAGGGACAGGAGATTCAAAAGCTGCAGGATCAGGCGACGGAACAAGAGGAGTCCACAGCGATGGCAATGGAAATTGGTATTCTGCAGGAGCGGCAGAAGCGGCTGTTGGAGAAGGTGGAAGACCTGGAGAATGGTTCTCGCAGGCAGAATATCCGATCGCCAGTCTGCCAGAGAGAAAGGAGGGATCAGATGCCGGTGCGTATATGGAGAAGATGCTGGAGAAGCTGATGGGGGAAGGTTCGTTCCCCAAGCCATTGGAGTGGATCGGACCCATAGGGCTCTTATGCGTAAGCCCCCGGGGTCGTGAGCCCCAAGGGCGATTGTGATACGGCTGCATCGGTTCCTGGACAAGGAACGTATTATGAAGTGGGCTAGGCAGACAAAACGGTGCACCTGGGAAGAGTCAGAGATCCGGGTATATCAGGATTGGGGAGCAGATATTGCAAAGAGGAGGACGAGTTTTAATAAAGTCAAGGCGAAAGACAGAAAATTTGGACTGCTCTACCCGGCCCGTCTCTGGGTGACCTATGAGAACCGGGAGCTATACTTTGGCTCGCCGGAAGAGGTGGAGGTCTTTATGAAAGACAAGAACTTGGTGGATGCATAAGGACTTTAAAACCTAACTGTGGTGGACTGAGTTTTTTTATAAGAAAGGGTGGGGGGGGGGGGGGGGGGGGGGGGGGGGAGGTTTGTGCGGTTCTTTCTTTCTGTGTCTGGGAAAATCTCAACCTTTCAATTCTGTAATTTAAATTGCGACTTTCAGGAGCAGAAGGGTTTTTTCTGCTTGATTTGATTTTGGTTTGTTGTTGTATGTGTCGAATTGCAGAGAAAGGGGTTTTGAATTGCAATGTTTTTTCTCTTCTGTTGGAAAAAAGATGGTTGAGTTTCTGCATGCATAATTTTTTTCCTACTTCGTTTGATGTCTCTTCTATTGTTTTGGTTCTGTTTGAAGGTGATGGGATAGATAAGATTCTGTTAAGGGAGGGGGTGGGCCTCTGCGTCTAGGGGGATTGTTTGTTTGCTTTCTGTGTTTGATGTTATTGTGTTGAGAACTTATGTTGAGAGGGGGGAGAGGAGATCGGCAGGTGGTAGAATGCTAGGCGCCGGGGGCAAGAGCTGCTAGGCTAGCTGGATAGCTAGTTAGTGGGAGCAAAGTGGGGGAGAGCTGAGGAGAGATGGAGTAAGGGGGGAGGGGACTGCTGACGAGCAAGGGACTTTTGGGGGATTGGAGATGCAGAGCAGAGGGCGGTAGCTGGCAAGGGGCGGACCAAGGGAGGTGCAGGGCATGGGCTAAGGGCTGGCCTCGGAAAGGTCATGGCTGAGCCCCCCCCCCCCCCCCCCCCCCCCCCCCACCGACCAGACTGATTACATGGAATGTTTGTGTACTGTATGGGCCGGTCAAAAGGGCCTGTGTGTTCGCACACCTGAGACTGTTAAAAATGGACATGGCCATGATACAGGAGACACACTTGAAGCTGGGAGACCAATTCAGATTGAAGAAGGGACGGGTCAGACAGGTATTTCATTCGGGACTGAACTTTAAAATAAGGGGGTTGGCCATCCTGATTAACAAGAGGTTGGCATTTGAGGTGGGGAGGATAGAGACAGACCCGATTGGTAGATTTATTATGGTCAGTGGGAAGCTGGAAGGAATGGTAATGGTAGACCTACGGGAAAGTCTCAATGGCCACAGTGGAGATTAGATGCCGGGCTGCTAGCGGACGATAAGATTTGTGAACGAGGCCATCTGGGGGTACATAAAAAACAATGATACGGGAGAGACTGCGGTGGGAGTGGTCTGGGAGGCATTGAAGGCAATTATCAGAGGGGAATTTATTTTGATTCGAGCCCAAAGGGAGAAAACTGAGCGGGTGGAGCTGGACAATGAACAGGAGGTATGCAGAGTCTCCGAAGGAGGAGCTCCTGAGGGAGTGTCAGAGACTCCAAATGGATTTTGCGCTCCTTTCCACAGGGAAGGCAGAGGGACAGCTGAGGAGGGCAAAAGGGACAATATATGAATATGGGGAGAAAGTTAGCAAGATGATGGCACATCAGCTGAGGAAGTGAGAAATTGAACAAACGAATGTGATATAAAATAGGATTATTAGTTAGAATAATGTAGATGTGAGCAAGTCTGATAGTAGTGAGTTCACAAAGAAAGGACAAAGGGATTCAGAAAGCATGACCAGGAAAGGGGAAGGGAGCCTCGTGGAGGATGGGGAAAAGGATGCTGGGTAACAAGAGGCCAAGGGATGAGGAATGCGAAGTGAGCCAATCAGGATATATGGCCAGGTCAGGAGGTGTATAGGATGATCTATGGGAATCTTGTATGTGAAACTTGATGCCATTTTAATGATATTTGCAGAGATTTCTTTGTCTCCGATTTCACTCGGTTCTGGGGCTTCAGAAGACCGCCTGTGTGTTCTGAACCTCTATAGAGCGGGTCAGCCTTGCAAGTTGGTTAAAAATAAATAATACTATACCTACAAATCCATCTCGAGTTTTATTGAGGCCAGACTGACGAATAAAGAACTCAATATTGTCAGAAGCAGGAGGCAGCGAGAGAAATAGGGAAAATAAAGGATATGAGAGGGAAGGTAGCGAAAGACCCGGGGGCGGTTAATGACGTGTTCCGTGAATTTTATAGTCGATTATGTGGCACGGGGGCAGGAAAGGAAACTGAGGGAGATAAGCGTTCAGAGTGGTTGAGAGGAGTTTTAGATATCTGGGGATTCAAGTGGCTAAGGATTGGGGGCAGCTTCATAAATTATATCTGGGCAAAGCGGTGGATCAAATGAAAAGGGATTTTTGCAGATGGGACGTGCTCCCGCTATTGCTGGCAGGGAGGGTCCGGACGGTAAAGATGACGGTCCTTCTGGAGAATGCTCTTCTTTTTCAATGTCTTATGATTTTTATCCCAAAGGCTTTTTTCAGGAAAATGAACACGGCGATATCGTGTTGGTGTGGGCGGGTAAAACTCGGAGAATAAAGAAGGCACTCCTGGAACGTGGTCATGGAGAGGGGGTCTTGGCCCTCCCGAGCTTTATTAAATATTACTGGGCAGCCAACATATCGATGGTCAGGAAGTAGGTAGTGGGGGGGGGGGGGGGGGGGGGGGGGGGGGTCGGCGTGGGAGCGAGTGGAAGCGGCATCCTGTAAGAGGATGAGTTTGGAGGCCTTACTGACGGCGCCCCTGCCGTTTTCACCGGCTCGGTACTCCAAGAGCCCTGTGGTGGTGGCAGCCCTCAGGGTGTAGGGGCAATGGAGGCAACAGAGGGGGCATCAGTGTGGTCACCGATTTGTAACAATCCCCGGTTTTCCCCGGGTGGGCTGGAGGGGGCTATAAGGGATGGCGGCGGACAGTAATTGAGAGATTTGGGGACCTATTCATTCATGAGGATTTCCCGACCTTGAAGGCATGAGAGGAGGAGTTTGAGTTGCCGGGTGGGAACGGGTTTCGGTACCTCCAGGTACGGGATTTTGTCCGGAGTCAGGTTCCTGGCTTCCCTCACCTCCCCCTGAGGGGGTTACAAGATAAGGTGATGTCAAAAACAGAGGTGGGTGAGGGGAGGGTCTTGGAGATATGCAAGGAGTTGATGGAGTGGGAAGGGGCCCCTATCAGGAAGGTGAAGAGGAAGTGGGAAGAGGAGCTGGGTGCAGAGATAGAATTCAAGCTGTGGGAAAAAGTCCTGAAGAGAGTCAACTCATCCTTGTGTGCCAGACTTAGCTTGATCCAGTTCAAGGTGGTCCACAGGGCCCACATGATGGGAGCCCGGATGAGCAGGTTCTTTGAGGAGGTGGAGGACAGATGTGGGCGGTGTGGGGTAGCCCGGCAAACCATGTACATATGTCTTGGGCATGTCCGAGATTGAGGGGATTCTGGCAGGGATTTGCGGACATTATGTCAGAGGGGCAGCAGGGTAGCATGGTGGTTAGCATAAATGCTTCACAGCTCCAGGGTCCCAGGTTCGATTCCCGGCTGGGTCACTGTCTGTGTGGAGTCTGCACGTCCTCCCCCTGTGTGCGTGGGTTTCCTCCGGGTGCTCCGGTTTCCTCCCACAGTCCAAAGATGTGCGGGTTAGGTGGATTGGCCATGCTAAATTGCCCGTAGTGTCCTAATAAAAGTAAGGTTAAGGGGGGGCTTGTTTGGGTATAGGGTGGATATGTGGGTTTGAGTGGGGTGATCATGGCTCGGCACAACATTGAGGGCCGAAGGGCCTGTTCTGTGCTGTACTGTTCTATGTTCTAGGTCAAGGGTCAAGGGTAACTCGGAGTCCATAATTGGCAATATTTGGGGTATCGCAAGATTCGGGGCCGGGGGGGGGGGGGGGGGGGGGGGGGGGGATGTTCTGGCCTTCACTTCCCTGGTGATCCGGAGACGGATTTTGCTGGGATGGAGGGATTAGGAGCCCCCGAAGTGAGTCAGCAATATGGCAGGGTTTCTCAGTCTGGAGAAAATTAAATTTGCTTTGAGAGGATCAATTCAAGGGTTCGCCCTGAGATGGCAGCCGTTCATAGACTACTTCAAGGAGAACTGAACATTAGCAGTAAAGGGGGGGGGGGGGGGGGGGACAGGAGGATGGCAATGTTACAACGGGACAGGGAATATAGTTTACGGGCAG